>NC_079450.1:41171517-41291517 GCF_903798145.1 Danio aesculapii | reverse complement strand
TGTTGATGTCTGGCACGACTGACGTACTTTGGAAAAAGTTAGAGAGAAAGAGAAACACTCAGAGAGCAATTGAATGAGGGAGAGGCAATACTTGAGGTTTTATTCTCCCACGGATTCACCAGATCTGGCTTGAATTTTCTCACATCATGTGAAAAAAAGTGTATTTGAAAGTATGTCACTGGCTTCAAAGAATGGAAACAATTTTGTTGATATGCGGATAAAAAGTAATATGGGAAATGTACACAGATTGTTTCTGTTTTTAAACAAGTAAGGTACTGCACTTCTATTCAGCTTACAATACATATTGCTTCAAAGCTGCTTCGTAGAAAACACATGTTATTATAAGTAGTACTGTAGGAGTTATTACAGCTATACTTGGTACTGGGCAAATATTCATCATGAATAATCGTATCTAAAATAAATGTTTGAAGAAATGTGTGTATTATATATATATTTATGCTTTTATGCACACATATATAAAAACAAATAGGGTATATACACTCACCGGCCACTTTATTAGGTACACCTTACCAGTACTGGGTTGGACCCATTTTGCCTTCAGAATTGCCCTAATCCTTCATGGCATGGATTCAACAAGGTACTGGAAATATTCCTCAGAGATTTTGGTCCATATTGACATGAGAGCATCACGCAGTTGCTTATGATTTGTCGGCTGCACATTCATGATATGAATCTCCCGTTCCACCACATCCCAAAGGTGCTCTATTGGATTGAGTATGGTGACTGTGGAGGCCATTTGAGTACAGTGAACTCATGTTCAAGAACAAGTCTGAGATGATTCGGGCTTTATGACATGGTGCGTTATCCTGCTGAAAGTAGCCATCAGAAAATGGGTACACTGTAGTCATACAGGGATCGACATGGTCAGCAACAATTCTCAGGTTGGCTGTGACGTTGACACAATGCTCATTTGGTACTAATGGGCTCAAAGTGTGCCAAGAAAATATCCCCCACACCATTACACCACCAGCAGCAGCCTGAACCGTTGATAAAAGTCAGGATGGATCCATGCTTTCATGTTGTTGATGCCAAATTCTGACTCTACCATCTGAATGTCGCAGCATAAATCGAGAATCGAGACTCATCAGACCAGGCAACATTTTTACAATTTTCTATTGTCCAGTTTTGGTGAACCTATGCGAATTGTAGCCTCAGTTTCCTGTTCTGAGCTGACAGGAGTAGCGCTCGGTGTGGTCTTCTGCTGCTGTAGCCCATCCGTCTCAAGGTTGGACATGTTGTGTGTTCAGAGATGCTCTTCTGCATACCTCGATTGTAATGAGTGGTTATTTGAGTTACTGTTGCATTTCTATCACCTCGAACCAGTCTGGCCATTCTCCTCTGACCTCTGGCATCAACAAGGCATTTGGGCCCACAGAACTGCCGCTCACTGAATATTTTCTCTTTGTCTGACCATTCTTTGTAAACCCTAGAGATGGTTGTGCATGAAAATCCGAGTAGATCAGTAGTTTCTGAAATACTCAAACCAGCTTGTCTAGCACCAACGGCCATGACACATTCAAAGTCACTTAAATCCCCTTTCTTCCCCATTCTGATGCTCGGTTTGAACTGTAGCAGATTGTCTTGACCATGTCTACATGCCTAAATGCATTGAGTTGCTGCACTGTGATTGGCTGATTAGAAATTTGCGTCAATGAGCAGTTGAACAGGTGTACCTAATAAAGTGGCCGGGGAGTGTATGTACTGTGTGTATGTTTATATATATAAAAGAAAACATTTTCTCAAATATGTATTTATATATAAATGATAATTATACACAGTACACACACACAAGCACTGAAAATTATACATTGTTTTTTTATTTATTTAATTGGTAAAATATACAATTTAATAAAAAAATCTAAAATGATTTTTGTCATGGTGTAAAGACACAATTAATAGATACCACATTAATTATTTTAAGTTGTGGCAAGTTCATGGATGATGCAATGCATGCACAGTCACAAAAATAAAATAAAATAAAATAAAATAAAATAAAATAAAATAAAATAAAATAAAATAAAATAAAATAAAATAAAATAAAATAAATAAAATAAAATAAAATAAAATGCAAATTTGACTTGAAAGAATCTTTTTTTTTTCCAACAACAAAAATTATTTGAAATAAAAAGCTAAAAAGTTATTTAAATTAAATAACATCTCAAATATTTTACAACATTAAGTGATTCTAAATAGTTGACTTTAATTGCTTAACATATGTTACGATTGCATCAGTTCTGAATTCTGGATATTGACATTAACCCTTTCCACATATCTCAGCTGAAATGTCATGTATAATTTTAGCCGACACTATGGCATCATTATTTGTTTATGTGGTTTGAGTGTTGTTTTCTGTTATGTCAGCCCAGTATCAGTCCTGTGCTCCGGAATGCATTAGATTCAGTCGTTGATATGCGGATGTGCAATCAGCATATTCTAAAACAGCAGCACTTCCAGTAAACGCAGAGACACTGTGAGCGAGTGACATGAATATGGGGGCTGGAGTTGTTTTGATGAAGAAAAGAGTCTGCGTCTGACTCAATCTCTCCCCTCCCATTTTTTGCTGTGTTTTTCACTCCTCCTTTCTGTCACAATCCAATTCATAAGCAATACCTCTTTTAGTTCTTTCAGTTTGAAGCATCTATATGTTCAATTTCCATTCTTTTTTTTCCAAGTGGTCACAAAAAGAACTCTTAAAATGTAGTCAGTCAATAACATCTTTGTCACTTCACAACACTTTCGCAATTTATTTTTATCAAACGATCTTGTGTGTGACACTGATAGATAAAACAATAACAGGTCATCACAATCACTATAAGATGGATTCTATTAACATTCAACAACAATTTTTGTTACAGTTTAAAATAAGTTTTCAAAAGTTAACTTTTAGTTATCAAGAACAAACAATAAAGAATGTGGGAGTGAAACCTATAAAACTAATGATGTTTTAGACAGAAATTTATTTTTAGCTGTGGTCAGTAACTCACAAATGTGGTCTATCAATATCAGAGGTATTATGTATAAATGTAGGACAACTTCAAAATAATTTCACTTTAAAAATAAATTGTAGGTTGTCACTCTTGACTCTTTCAAAAAGTAATATTTGGAAGTAAAAAATAAGTGGAATATTGTCACAGTCTGGTATCTTGTGTTCCATGTGCTTTATGTTTGCTTTATGTAAATTCTTTGTTCAATTTTTTTTTTTTTTTTTTAATGTTCATGAGTTTCACCTGTGTTTCTCCCCTGGTTATTCATGTCCCTTGTATTTATACCTGAGTTGTTCAGTTCTTTTTCTGGTGTTGTCTGTGATGTATAAACATACACTCACCAGTCACTTTATTAGGTACACCTGTTCAACTGCTCGTTAACGCAAATTTCTAATCAGCCAATCACATGACAGCAACTCAATGCATTTAGGCATGTAGACATGGTCAAGATGATCTGCTGCAGTTCAAACCAAGCATCAGAATGGGGAAGAAAGGTAATTTAAGTGACTTTAAATGTGTCATGGTCGTTGGTACCAGACGGGCTGGTTTGAGTATTTCAGAAACTGCTGATCTACTGGGATTTTCATGCACAGCCATCTCTAGGGTTTACAGAGAATGGTCTGAAAAAGAGAAAATATCCAGTGAGCGGCAGTTTTGTGGACTCAAACGCCTTGTTGATGCCAGAGGTCAGAGGAGAATGGCCAGGCTGGTTCAAGCTGATAGAAATGCAACTCAAATAATCACTCTTTACACCGAGGTATGCAGAAGAGCATCTCTGAATGCACAATATGTCCAACCTTAAGAGGGAAGGCTACAGCAGCAGACCACATTGGGTGCCACTCCTATTAGTCAAGAACAGGAAACTCAGGCTACAATTCCCACAGACAATAGAAGATTGGAAAAACATTGCCTGGTCTGATGAGTCTCGATTTCTGCTGCGACATTCAGATGACAGGGTCAGATTTTGGTGTTTGGTGCTTGTTGTTTGTGGACGCAATGGGCTATGGCCAGCCCACACCATATCTAAACAGGCCCAGTGCAGGCTTGCACAAGTATAGCTCTTGTCTCAAAGATACTACATGTGATTTTTCAGGTTTTTTTATTTTTGATAAATTTGCAACAATTTCAAAAAAATCTTTTTTCACATTGTCATTATGGGGTATTGTGTGTAGAAGCTTGTGGAAATAAATTAATTTAATCCATTTTGGAATAAGGCTGTAGCATAAATATGTGGAAAAAGTGAAGCGCGAATACTTTCTGGATGCACTGTATAACCTAATCAGTGTGTTTTAGGGCATGAGTACAACATTTGTAAACATTTACATTAATATGGACATATTCCATTAACATTTGAATATCAGAAATTGTCTAAACAATTTAAAACAATAGTTTTTAAAATCTTTAAAACAATCTATATATCTTGATACCTGTCTATATAGTGCATCAACTTGTACCTTTTTAAGGCACTGTGCTCAAGATCATTCATGGGAACATCTCTAAACCAAGTGGAAACAATAAGCTGGCTACTGAATATGTAAATATGTAAATCCATGGAAAAAACGTATGTAGGTATGTCTTTGTGAGGTAAAGTATGGGAGGATATAACCGCAGATCTTAACATGCTTTCATTTTTTGATTCTCACCATTTCCTTCCTTTTAGTACCTTCTCATGCTCTCTCATGTGCCCGTAAGCCCCCATTTCACACGAAAACACAAGACAAATGCAATACAACCCAAATAACAGCCTAGGTTGACATAAACCACTGTGCTGTATTCACTTTTACAGTTTCCTCTCTTCAGATCAGAGGGGGCGACTCAAGAGTGATGGGGTCTTTCCTACTTACTGTACACGTAGCCTGTACAGCTGATTTGAATAATGAATAACTGGAGAGCTGGGGAAGATCTACATGAACCCCCGATGTGGAAAATGAGACTGTCATGAGTGGGAATATTATATGCATGCAGATAACAGAAGATGGAACATATTAACACTGCTAATGATAACAGCTCTGATGGTGGGTATTGTGAGGGAGATATGATTAGATATTCCTCCTCTCTGACCCAATCAGTCATTGCTTTCTTCAAAGACACCAACATTTGTCGTTCTAGTCTAGTCCATTCTCTTCAAAATTTAATTCAGACGTCTATTTTTTTTTAGATTAAATTATTTGGTTATGTGTTTTCCATTTGGAGATATTAAAAACTAAGTTGTGCACTTAAAAAAAGTGTTAATTAAAAGATTCTGTTTTTGTGATTCACAAGTGTTTTTGCAAATTGACTTAATCCCTTTTCTGTCAACTTCAGATGTCGAAAATTCAACTATTATGGTTTAACAAAGTAACTTTTATTTACATTTTAGTGGTTTGAAAATATATAACTTATAACAAATAATGTAGAGAGAAATAGGCCTACGTTTGTAAAATAACAGAAACTGTATTGACAGTTTATTACAACGTTTTTGTATCATAATATAACAACAACTGAGACAACATATGCCTTTAAACCAGGGGTCTCAAACTCAAATTGGTGAAGAGTCACATCAGTGACTGACAATTCATAGGAGGGCCGATTTAACTTTCAAACGCAACAAAAAAGTGGAAACCTGATGTAATTGATTTACTCAGACATTCTTCCCCAGAATATATGCAGTCAAAGCTCCTTCTTTTTGTTTCTTATTATACATGTTAAAGGGGTAGATCAAAGTTATTATTCTGTCCCAATCAATGCTTAACCAAAAATTTAAGATATAGGGCAAGAACAGCTGAAAGCGGGTAACTTTAGTGACTTCAATGGCAATTGTTCTTCTCAATATCTTTCTTTTTTGTAAAACTACAACAAAGAGTGGGAAAGTATAGGGGAGAGCGGGGCACAAAGTAACACTTTTTGGTTTTGGCCAAATAATGAACAAAGTAATGGGGTTAGACAAACCATTTTTTTTCACCAGCAAACACACAAGCCTCAAATGAGCACTGAAAGTATGACTGCCGGATCTTTGGTTTCTGTGCAGTACTGCTAAAAGTGCCAGGATTAAAAATGTTACTATTAAGTTTAAGGGCAAGTTGTAACAGACAGAGGGTTGGTTGTAACATGTGCTTAAAAAGTCAGATTTCACACAATTAATTTTAATTTAGTTTACTTAAAATAATTTATTTCCTCAGTACTTTTATTTATTCTACATAGCACAGTATATTTGTTTATCTAGTGGATAAAAACATTTGGATTAATTTCCATTATTTTACAATGCTTTTATTTGCATTATTAGCATTTTTTTTTACTTTAGCATGTTCAATTCAGCCAGCAGTCAATTTTTTATACTTTTATATGAGATTTTTTAAATCTTAATATGCATATGAGGAAAATATATTAAATGAGACCATTTGAATCGAATATTAATGCTTATATTTACACCACCATCATAACGTGTAAGCCATGGAGATGAGTTTGTACAACACAATACAGGTGGTATAAAACTGATTATTATCAAATAACCCTTGAATATTTCCAAAAATAGAGCTGTAGTGAAAATAGAGCACTTACGGACATATTTTAAGGTTAAAATCAGCCCCAGAAATAATAGGCATGTGCGTTTCTCACGCTGAGAAAAAACTAAACCAAACAAACGTTAAATGTCCAGTGAGGGTCAAAACCACAAGTGGTTATATGCGACTGCACAACAATGATATTAATTCAAAACTATGATTTGTTGGGCCGAATCTCGTTATATTTTTGACGTCAGTTGCGGGCCGGAGGGAGGAGATAAGGGGGGCGCAAATGGCCCGCGGGCCGGCAGTTTGAGACCTAAACGATTAAAAATGTTAATACAAGTAACTTTTCGAAATTTTCAAGGTTAATCTTGTTGGAAGAACGATCACAGTCCATTAATGCAATTCAAAAGCATAAATAAAAGAGGAAAATTTTAAAATACAAACATGAATCACAACATGCTAATATACGGATATTTTTTTACAGTTTGAAAACATTAAACTTTTGCCAAGTATGTGAATTTTTCACTTACTTTTACTTTTTTTAATCATTAGTATTTGTTTATTTATATAATGCTACATTTGAAAAAAAAAAAGATTGCTGTACAAAAGTATTGGTCACTAACACAGATTATACCTACGGTACATTTTTACTGCATGTTAATGCTGTAAAATATGATACTTTAATGATGCAAGTATGTTGTATGTTTTTAGTTTTACCCTATATAAACGCTGTAAAAAAAATAAAAATAACTTGATAAAAAATTTTGTCACAAAAGTTCACTAAGTACTAAGGGTTCTGAGATAGACAATTGAATGCCTGATTGGTCAATTTTGTAATAATTTGTTGCAAATAATGCTTTTGATTAATGTTAAATTGTGTAATAATGCTTGCAATTTGTAACATTTTTATTGAATATACAGTTGAAATCAGAATTATTAGCCCCCCTTTTAATTTTTTTCTTTTTTAAATATTTCCCAAATTATGTTTAACAGAGCAAGGAAATTTTCACAGTATGTCTGATCATATTTTTTCTTCTGGTCTTATTTGTTTAATTTTGGCTAGAATAAAAGCAGTTTTTAATTTTTAAATAAACATTTTAAGGTTGAAATTAATAACCCCTTTATATTTTTGATTGTCTGTAGAACAAACCATCGATATACAATGATTTGCTGATTACAATGACTTGACTATACCCAATTAAGCCTTTAAATGTCACTTTAAGCTGAATAGTGTCTTGAAAAATATCTAGTCAAATATTATGTACTCTCATGATAGCAAATATAAAATTATTTAGTTAATAATACGAGTTATTAAAACTATTATGATTGGAAAAATGTTGAAAAAATCTCTGTCATGCATAAAATGTTTGGGGTGGGGGGGCACTAATAATTCATATATATATATATATATATATATATATATATATATATATATATATATATATATATATATATATATATATATATATATATATATATATATATATATGATTTGGATATGTGAATGCCTGCATTTAAAATATTTACTCAAAAATTGAAAGGAAAAAAAAAGCATTGGGACTTTAGCCTATACTCAATGAAACAGTTGTATGATACACATAATGTGTAATGGGATTCAATGTAAAAGATGATTGCAAATTGTAAAATTTTAATTAAAAACATAAAAAGCATTCAGACTGGAGAGGTTTTACACGAACAAATTAAAACTCACTAACAGTGTTTTCGGAACATGCAAAGTTCTTTTGATGAAGCAATTTTTGCAACAAATGTTCCACAGTGGAAAACAGCAGCTCGGTGTCAAAACAAATTGTAGTACTGACGTTAATCAAAACTGGATTCTGTAGAATATATGAATAGGCTACATCACTTCTCACACACACGTCAAGTGACTCTCAGCTGTAAGCACATTTTTCTGTCACTTACCGTTTCTTACATCATGACATACATAGATCGGTTTCATTGTCCTTATATAGAAATGCTCAAGAGACGTTTAAAACTTAATGGGACTCAAATAAGATTTTGTATTTGAAACTGTCTGAAATAATCAAAGGAGGAAATTTAAAAAACAGTATTTATTGTTTGTTATCATAACACAATCACCTGTGGCTGAAACCGTTCCAAACAGCCTACTGAAACTGCATAATTTGTCCTCGTGCTGGAAAAACCACAAAATTACAGATCAAAGCAGTCAGTTTCTGAAAAATGTTTACTTAACGTGTAGCAAAGCTTCTTTGGATACGGTCCAAGCACTTCAGATGCACTTTTGTTTCCACGTGTTCTTCCATTTTACTCATTTAAAGTGTGCTCTTTTGCTTCAGCATTTGCATGGTAACCATACAGATTTTTAAAAACGTTTGAGGGCATTATAGCATTTAAGATGTCCTTATGGACAATGTTTTGTTCATTGTTTACAATATGCAAACCACATTTTTTGCCAAAAAGATTAAGTGTTCATTTTTACAGTAGGAAAAAAAATCAGTTTGAGTTGTCCCATTGAAACTGCCATATACATTTTCTTTTAAGCAAAAAAAGAATAATAATAATAATAAGTGTTATTAGGGTTTCCAATTATTTTCTAAACATTGACTTGCTCAAGACTACAATAATTTTAAAAATAAATCTGCTTATAGTGAACAATTGATTTTCCTCAAAAAAAAAAAAAAAAAAAAAAAAAAACAGGATTAAATGCAAACATTCAAAATTGGTGAATTGAGAAAACATTTTAAAAAATATATACTCAATTAATTATTTAACAATCATTAACAAACATTTCCCTTCGTAATGGTAAATCATCTAGGACTCAATCTTAAAGCCATGGTTTTAGTTTTATATATTGGTGCATTAAATAATCATTACTAATGTTAAATACATGCAGTTTTCTCTAGAAGAGTAGCTGACATGCCAACAGTGAAAGTAATGCCAACTGGTGCAACAGACCAGAGCATCAGCATCAAAAACTTTCCATGCAACTAATCAGGTTTGCTTTGTGCAAATTAAAATGGAAAATGTAAAGTTCAAGCATGATCTGTGCACCTTCTTCTGACGTAGATGCTTTAACTTTGACAATAATTCTTAGCGATCTTTTGAGCTACATTAATTGTGAAACTGCTGAAAGCGTGTGTACCTGCAGCTGTCAACAAAGCATCTCATCATTAGGTTTGCCTTTTCCACTTGATGTGGTTAAGTCACAGTCATTACTGCACTTCAGGTGTATGTAGCGCGAGTAGAGCACAGTAAAGAGCTTTTTAAAAAGCTAGATTACAAATTTTTTCAGAATAAAAAAAAAAAGATCAAGGAACTGCAAGAGACATTTTGAACATTACCCAATCTTTATTTTGATTACAACACTGAATACAAAACATTCTTGTATCCTTAGTGTCTGCGACCACGGGCACGCTCGAACTTCCTGCCTTTGGAGCGCACATAGGGCCTTGAGGAGAAAAGAAAACGCTTTTGAGTTTAAAAGGTTCAACAAAACTACTTTTATATAAAAAAAAATAAAGCCTCAAGCTGAGGAAAGTGTAGAACGTTTTCTTACTTGGTGTGGCTGTGAGGGGTTCCAGGAGCTTTCCCAAAATGCCTGTACACCTGTCTGCCCTTACGGGGTCCTGTGTCAAAAATACAAAAGCAATAACAAACTTGAGTTTACCCGAATAGAAACAATAAAAGTCATTATGAAGAACAAACAGATTTAAATTGAATAAGCCATTACAAAGTCTTACACCACAGCACATAAGCAGAGCAGAATCAGCCTCCCCTTTTTCCCGGGATTCTCCGGTATTTTACAGTTCTATACAGCTATCATCCCGTAAAAGGTATTTTTCCATTTTCCTCTTGTATTTTAAATTTTTCTATGAAGGGTGGCAATAAAAAGCCAATCCTCCTTATCAACAACCCATACCGCTAAACAGCCAGGGGTCACCCCTTGCTCTTAATTGTGAATCTGTTCTGTGCTTTAATTTTATTTAGGCATGAAAATACTTTAAAATAAATATAAACACGGAGGGATTCCCTTCCTTTCCATAACAGGTGCCACTGCCCCTCCTATACAATCCTCAAAACAGTCAGATCATGTAGCGGTGCATAACTGTCAGCTGACGCGCCCCATAGTAAAAGTTGCTGTTTCCCAAATGGATTCTGTACACGCTATTTGAAGCGAAAGTCTGAGTTTTAGGTGTGTGTTTGAACAGACATGCGCACAAATAATAATATCTTAAGATGTCGATTTTGGTGGGGTTCTCTTTCAAACACAACTAATTTTGTCTTAAAGGAGCATAAAAAGTTGGGAAAGCAATCGAATGCTTTTATTATAATGTAAGATGTGTGCATTTTTAGTGGCACCTCTGTTAATGTAATCAAACGAAAAACTTAAATGAGATTCATATCCTTTATTTTCACATCCTAATGTTGACAGATATGGAAGCAGCACACACCTAAAACTGCAGCTTTTGCACAGATCAATCCCTATCTATTTTATCTACATCTATTTAAGGAAGAACTTTAAAAATGTTTTTGCTTTTACTTACTATCTACACCAAAAGTCACTGCAATGTTTTTCCCTTCAGCTTATAATGTTAAATACACAAAGCATAATTCCTAACCTCCACAATCAGATTAGTGTCATTCATTTTCTTTCCAGATGCATTCTTAAGACCATTGTCAGAACAATGTTAGCATGACATCTGTTCTTGTGTCAATTATATAGTTCTAATAAAACTTACACAAAGCAATGTGTAACAAGCAAAACATATTACTATGAATCATTTAAAAGGTTTGGTTGTGGGTATTGCTTGATTTTTTTTTTTTTAATTATTGAAGGTCATTTGATTGACTGCTTAAAACTGGATATTATCAATGCACTTGTTTTAGCATCAGAGGAAAACAACAACAACAAAAAAAGCATGGCACTGCTGCTTCTGCTCTGTTACCAAAGCATTGCCTCTGTGCATGGGGAGAATACACCACAATCTTTGTGTACAGTGTTTATGCATGCAGCATGAAATTGGATATAAAATACAAATGAATACACTTACCAGACAACAGAACGGTGCCCCGTCCTCTGGGTGCAGTAAGTGCCAGCTGGTCAAAGGTCATGATCTGTCCACCAGCCTTCAAGATCCTGCTGCGAGCGCGGTCAGTCACTTTCAGAGCGCACACCTGAGAGAGGCAAAGAAGAGACAAACAGACATTTGAGCAGACCTTAAAAGCAAAGCAGGTTTATTTTTAAAGCACATTTCATATTTAATAGTAATTCAAAGTGCTTTACATAAACAAGATTAACAGAAGCATAAAATAATCCCACAGTAAATAAAAAAATAAAAGTTAAGACAAACATTGGCTAATAACTGGCAGGTGATATATGCTGAAATAAGTGTTGTTCCAATTTCAAATCACATCAACACTCACTCTTATATTTTACTTAAGTTTACTTGTATAACAAACATCTACTGCACGATAAACAATTTAGAAAACATCAACTGCATGTCATCTTTCCAACGCACAATGCAGTAAATACTGCGTCATTTTGTAAGATGTGGTATCTAAGCCGATATCCAGGGCCACCCCTGGGTAGACTCTGGCCACCCCTGTGGCCACCCCAATATGATTTTGCTGTTGACATTATTAATTTAAATGTATTTATGTAAATTCCCAATATTTCAATGAATAAATAAATAAATAAAATGCAGCCAATTATTGTTATTATTCTAAATTATTGTTGGTGCCACTTATGTAGCTGATTCACTGTCTCCCCCACTCAGCACTGGTGAAAGCAAACTGACGCATGCGTGCAGAAAACCATTCCCGCGCTCCTCACGTGCTCCTGTGTGAATCCCGGTTTTGTTTGCATGCACGCCTATAAAATATGCGCCTCTCATGCACTGTGGAACTGGAGTAACAGACTTTTGTGCAAATGTGTTGGCACGCACCAAGTTTTGCAAGTCGACTAACCTAAAGTTTATATAATAATAATAATAATAATAATATGATGATGATGTTACGTTTACTAAGCATGGCTTTAAAGCAGAAAGGAGGGATAATGAGTCAGGGAGGTAAGACTTCATAACGTTAATTCTCGGCCAAAAGTCAGGTCTAAAACCACAGATAATTCTATAAAAAAATATTTCTTTTTTGTATTCTTTAGAATTGTCAATTAATAATCATGTAAAAGATTTCTTAAGTGATCTCTTGGCATATCACTCCAGTTGTTACATTATTTTCCAGTAACATTTAGGATTGATTTCTGTTATTTATTTAGAAGAATAATTGTATAATACTATTAATAATAATTGTATTTATTTAGAATAAATATAAATAAATTGTTATTTTTATTGAAATAAAAAAAAAATCTAACAATTTAAGGGGGGGGGGGGGGGGGGTCGAACCGCCACTGCCCTCCCCGATCGTCAGCACGCACACACCTTCAACAGACAGCAATGGCAATTTAATATTTACCTTAAGGTACATCAATAGAAGCAGCTGCATTAATAATATTGTGGCTCAAAAAGAAATATAGATAAATTATATTATTAGGGTCTGTATTGTGAGTGTGTGTGTATAGTAATGCCTTTTCTTCAGTTTGTTTTATTAATCAACTCATTAATCTTTATTAATTTTAGACATGTCATATACTGTATTCTGTACAATAAAAGTGTGTTCAAAAAATTGCTGAAACGTTATATATACAGTTGAGGTCAGAATTATTCGCCCCCCTTTGATTTATTTATTTTTTTTTCTATTTTAAATATGTCCCAAATGATGTTGAACAGAGCAGGGAAATGTTCACAGTATGTCTGATAATATTTTTTCTTCTGGAGAAAGTCTTGTTTTTATTTCCGCTAGAATAAAAGCAGTTTTCAATTTTTTTTAAAACCATTTTAGGAACAAAGTTGATAGCCCCTTTAAGCTAATTTTTTTTTTCGATAGTCTACAGAACAAACCATCGTTATACAATAACTTACCCTAATTACCCTAACCTGCCTAGTTCACCTAATTAAACCTAGTTAAGCCTTTAAATGTCACTTTAAGCTGTACAGAAGTGTCTTGAAAAATATCTAGTAAAATATTATTTACTGTAACCATGGCAAAGATAAAATAAATCAGTTATTAGAAATGAGTTATTAAAACTATTATGTGTAGAAATGTGTTGAAAAAAAAATTCCCTGTTAAACAGAAATTGGGGAAAAAATAAGGGGGCGAATAATTCAGCAGGGCTAATAATTCTGATTGCAACTGTATATATATATATATATTTATATATGTATGTATGTATGTATGCATGTATGAAGTGTGAACTAAATATTGATTTTTATTTGGTTTGCACATGTACTTGCTAAATTATTTCAAGGAATAAATTGCAATATTTCAAGAGTAATTAATTAAATTAAAACCACATTATTTCATTTACCATAAACAAAAATATAACATTACACTAAATTCATTATTTTTTTGTGCCACCCCAAGATTTGGTGCGGCCTCTTCTGGCCACCCCTAAGAAAAATTTCTGGGGGCGCCACTGCCGATATCAGACATGTTGCCAAATCGGGTACTGACCAGACATGACTGACACAAATCCAACATTGCACGTCTATGACTCTGTGATAATGAAAAGCCATCAATGCTTTCATGCAATTTTTTGCAAATGACCAGAAGCCATTTGATAGAACGTGAAATACAGATGAATTTTCAAGTGGTTTAAGTTTATATTAGTGCTTCACTCCACTGCGCATGTCAATCATTCTCCATGATGATCAGTTGTTATAATGATCACTGGAGAAATGCATAGAATTTTGCTTTAAAAATTACTTTATTTTGACTTGCAAGAACTTTGCATTTCACACTCTGCTGTGTGTCTGTTAGATCACAGTATTGATGTAGAGCATTGTGAACTGCTCTTTATGCACACAGTAACTGAAATTGAAAACTAATTTAAAATGTTGCACAGATCCGAAGCACAATCTCTCTTTGTGCTGTGAAGTCTTCAAAGAGGCAGCAGATACCGAAGAGCTGTGCGGTATGTCTAATTATGCTTCGAACACTTCATTCGCCCACTTGTTGCGCAGACACTTTTGTGCCACTCAATACTGAATATTACAATACTTTACACAAATGGAAGATTATTAATCTTCCATCTTGTTCTGACTCATCTACCATTGGTTAGTCATTTTAAACAAAATTATATTTTATACTATTAGTTTCCCTGTAAAAAAAAAAAATCTTATAACAAAAGGCATTTATTAACATTTGACAAGATTTAATGCTACACTTAATCATTCCACGTAAAGGTAAATTCCAGGTTAATTTTTTTACAACCCCAAATCAGAACTACATTTTGGAAAAAAAAAAATAAAAATTATAATAAAAAAAAAAAAAGTAGTCATGAACACATTAAATAATGCTTGTATTGTTTGCAAAGAAATACAAGTCAAAGTAAATTTAGAAATGGTTCTTTTTATTTACGTTTTCCATACTATTTGAACTTTCTGATTTGGGGCTTTAAATCAATTGATCACTTGTAATTGTTATTGCTGAAAAATCCTCTAACATTGATTTAACAGGATTTGTCAAACCGTTACAACTTTTAAATTAATTTCCTTTAGAATTAAATAATCTCTATTTAGTGGATTAAGTTTTACAGATATTGTTTGTTTTTCTATACAGATCTTACAATTGCTATATTGCTGATAACACAGTTTCAAATAAACCCCAACAACCTACCTGCATATTAAATACTTAATACAGAAAAATAACATCATTGTACAGACAGTGGTGCATTAAGTTCCTCATCGTTCTACATATGTATGATTATTTTCATAAATGCATCAGACTTGACATGACTTTGTGTGCTGGGTCATGTTTGAGCAAATTAGGTCAAGCTAAACTACTGACCACATTTTTTTCATCTCACTGTTGACTTTTTGAACAAGCAGATTTCATATAAATCAATGCATTTCAAAATACAAATTAACCTCCACTAGGGCCAAGTTTTGTAAGGAGTTTCTTTTGTAAGCATGTTTCTGGAGGCCTGCAACACTGCGTAACACTGCATAACACTGCACATTTTGCATGTCTCCTTAAACACCCGATTCAGATCATCAGCTCATTACCACCATCAGACAAGACAACGGCAAAAAGTAGTTGATGAGGGAGGCCCTACAAACATGTTTAAGGTCTGCAGGATGAAGTCATATTAAAAATCCAAGATAAATCAAATACTAAAACACTTAAATTTAAAAAAAAATTTCAAACAGTTGATATTGTTTTACTTGAAGGGGGGGTTGTTTTGTGTTTTAAATAGTCTAGTAGTAAAAGCTTTTTTTTATCTGATAATATATTTTTAAAGCCAGTTATTGACAACTTATATTCAACACATGACCCAGCCCTACTGGTTAATGTGGCAAAGTGTCTAAACATGATCGGTTGCAGTCTGGTCTTACCTTCAGTTTAGGGATATTCTGAATCCTGACATCATCAGTAATAGTTCCCACAACAACAGCAGTCAGGTTTTCACGACCTGGAAGCTTCATCTTACGAATCTAGAGGTAAGAAAAATTTGCATGAGAAAAAAAGCTAAATAATTATTTGCTTAAGAATCATTAATACATCCAAGAATAAGTCCCTTGTTTAATCTTCACGTTTAGTAATTGTAAACTATTTAGTCTTCAAACTAATTCAATAATTAGGATAAACTCAATATATTATTGCAATATTTTAAGAAAATAAAGAGTTGTTCTTTTAAGACTACTCAAAACAGTCCTTATTAAAATGCTAAATTTAGGATGAACTTGAAGAGGTTGAAGATGAAGAGGATGGTCTAACGAATTAAAAGCTTTCAAATGACCAACAAACTCCATGACTTTTTAAAAAGAATTTTAAAAGAATGACTACTCAACCTTTAAAGGATTAGCTTATAAAGTAAATTCACCATTTATTCCAGGTTGTTCTTTTGGGTCCATGATTCATAGAAAGTGTGTGTAAATCAGTCAAATAAACCTTTTAAGCACAAAAGAAATCTAGATAATACTGTATCTGGGGTAAAAAAAAATTGTGATGCATAAACAATGACTTTAGTATTGTTACACCCTTCCTTCTTAAACATTACATTATTATCATTACATTGCTTTAAATTTGATTGAAGCTAAGAGTATTATGCCTTATTGTATTGCCATCTTGCTTAGACACATTCTTCAGGTTTAAATCTTTAAAATAAAGCTCTACAAAATAGTGAGAGAATCGTAATCTTAATCCCAAGCAAAAAAAAAAGATGATTTGCTTCATCCAGAATCGTGCAGCTCTGCACCGGATTAGGGCCCTGTTTACACCCGTTTAATATGTTTTAGCTCTAAAACGCATAACTTTTGCTACGGTTGCGCCTTCAGTCCACACTCGAGCCCCAAAAACAGAGCGTTTAGGAAATGCTAAAGAGGCTGTTGAAGTTTTAAAACTGCTGCTCTGTGTCAGTGTGGATGAGGGAAAATGGACATCTGAAAACAGACGCCTGGCTGCAGACTTTCGCTGATCTGATTGGGGCTTTTTCTCAATATTAAGTAGCCTACACAAAGTTCAGTCCTGCATGCTTTCTTTGCTTTCAGGCTTCACAAGTTAGATATGGAAAACAAACCTCCAAGGACACGTCAGGTAAATCTTTCAAAGGGAACAGTATACTTTAAAACGTCATTCACATCATCCAGGCTACGTGGTTGTTCTTAATAAAATAAAATTATGATATAAGGACCTGCCTATTTTATTTTGATATTGACAACTTAACAGACATCAAAATGTTAAAGCATCATGTAGCTACATATATGACTGTCATCTTCACAGTATGCATAACACAACGGATCATTTTGATTGAAAAATATGAAAAATACCCCGTCTCCCTTGCTATATATATATATATTTTAATACTGAATAATGTCAATCAATAATACAATAAGTTTATACAATATAGCAAATGAAGGCAAACAATCAGTCAAATGTGCAGAATCAGTGTACGTGGTTACATGAAATATATTAACTTATCTTTACACTCAGCCAAAACACGTTACTTGAGAACAAGTAATAGATTCAAAAGACTGAAGAATCGTTAGATAGAGACAAGGCAAATTAATTATCACGTTTAACAACTTCAGTGAGATGACATCCAGCTCTAGATCCTTGATGAGCTGTCCGATGTGCCCTGTTCTCACCTGGATAGGTGGGCTCAAAGCACCTGCTGACTGCCTGGAGCTCAGACATTCACATTAGCTGCAGCGCATAACAGTGTGTGTGTGGTCACGTGATCTGTATTTTAAACGATTTAGTGTGGACAGAGAGCTTTTCATAAACACTAGATAAAATGCCAATGTGGACGTGAATCGTTTTCACTCTGAAACGGAGTTTTAAAACTAAAACGTGTTAGTGTTAACAGGGCCTAAATATGGGGTTCAAACTCACCAGTCGGGACAGGGCCAGAGGGGGGCGGTTGGTCTTGCTCATGAAGAGTCTCCTCAGAATGACCTTGTTGAAGGGAGCATCAGAACGACGAGACAGGAATCTGTACAACTACAAAAAGCACAAAGGTGTAAGAATAAAGAGATCAAAAACCTAATAAAAAATACATGTAACTGACCACAGAAATGTAGTGATTGTGGAATTGTATTTACATTTAGCAGACGCTTTTATCCAAAGCGACTTACAAATGAGGACAAGGAAGCAATTTACACAACTATAAGAGCAACAGTGAATAAGTGCTATAGGCAAGTTACAGGTGTGTAAAGTCTAAGAAGCAAAGCATTAGTAATGTTGTTTTTTTTTTTTTTTGAGAGAGAGAGTACAGTTAGTGGTATAGCCAGAGAGGCAGTTGCAGATTAGGAAGGCTACTTAAACAGATTTTGTTTTATTGGCTTGTCTTACCTTGACCAAGAGCCTCAGGTAAATATCCTGACTTTTGGGCTCCTTCCTGTGAACCTTGCGGTCCTTGTTGTGTCTGATGTCAACTCCCTAAAATACAACGAAGGTAAGAAATTACACACAATAACCATCACTCCACAGATTCCAATAGTGTTAGAAACAGCACGTTATTACATTTTAGAATGTAATAATGTAGAATGTACATTTTAGAACCAACTATAAAACCAGCGCTGGACTAAAATACCACTAATTAATTTATCTCATGCGTTTTTATAAGTCATGTGGCTCAATGAGTAGATTACTGCTAAAGCTAGCTTAGCGTCACGCGAATGTCCAGTACTGTTCTGCATAGACCGCTAAATTATATGCCAACAGATATTTATACCTATTTACATGGATAACACAACGTATGTTGTCGTCAAACATCCATAAGTATTTTTACAGACCACGCAAGAATGGGAAGTCTCGGTTCTGCGGCCCGATGTGAGGTAGCCAGCGTTTACTTAATAATTTCATACATCGTCCACAATATGCATATTTCCTAACTTGTCGGGGTTTTTAATGCTTCGAAACATCGTCTACCGTAAGATTAGATGAGCTATAACTGAAGATGGAGGTAGATTTCGAACACTGTTAAACTCCATGAGAAATCAAGCCACCTACCATCTTGGACTCAAAGTGAAAAGGGAAAAGGAAGGCTCGCGAGATGACGTATAGCGAGATCACGGACCACTATGAGTCAAGTGACTGCAAAGACGTGTCCGGATTGGCGCAAGCATCCGTGACTGAAAAATCTTGTTATAGTATGGCAAGCCGCTTTATATTTAACATTACTCTCAAAATTAACTGTAACTTACTAGTGTTTTCATGCTACGGATACGTATTTTTTTACTTGTATAATTTCCATTAAATAATAATTTTACAGTTTTTTTTAAGTGCTATAACAAGCGTTTACCTTTTCTAAACTCAGACAGCAACACACCTAGGCTGTCACTCAACTAGCTAAACATAATTTTGTGACAAAATACTTATTATTAAATAAATACAAACTCTACGTATCATAATACTGGATCTTTTTTTATACATTTTTATACATTTACTAAGTCAAAACTCAGTCTAAACTATAACACTTGTGACAGGATCAGTCAATAGCTGACAGACTGACAAAATACTAACATTCATTCATTAATTTTCCTTTGGCTTAGTCTTTTATTTATTAGGGGTCACCACAGAGGAATGAACTACCAGCTATTCCAACATGTGTTTTATCCATATGTGGATGCCCTTCCTGCCGCAACCCAGCGCCGGGACACACCCATATACAGAGGTGGATTTAACCAATAAGTGAGGTAACCGCTTGGGGCCCTAGGATATCTGTGGCCCCCCAATAAATATCCAGAAGTATAAATTATACCTATAAATTATATAATAACATTGTTTTCTAGCGTATTTTGTATGGTAAGAGTTAAAAATATTTTGAAATACAATTTTAACTAATTAAATATTATTTAATATAAGGTCAAATTTAATATTATTGTAATAAGCTAATGTTATGTAATTATATTAATAATATTACAAAATAAAATATCCATCATGGAGCAGTCCATATAATTCATAAATATATATATATATATATATATATATATATATATATATATATATATATATATATATATATATATATATATATATATATATATATATATATATATATATTAGTTTTTGTTGTAAATTAATTTTATGGAAACTAATCACTTAAAATGTAGAGATTTCATCAATTTAAAATGTCAAAAATATTGAGTGATATAAAAACAACAGCAATATAAATAAAAATTAAATAAAAGTAGAATGGGTGCATTTTAGGACTTGGGCCCTATCCATGGCTGGAATTACTTAGGGCCCCAAAATCCACCCCTGCCCATATATTCATGCATTCACACATGCACTTATAAACTAAGGCCACTTTTTTTTTTTACCCAGGCCACCTTTAGCAGTTCATTGGACTGTAAGGGAAACCACATATATGTAAAACACGTGCTGGATAAGTTGGCGGTTCATTCTGCTGTGGTGACCCCAGATTAATAAAGGGATTAATAAGCCGAAAAGTGAATGAATGAATGTTGTTTTCACACAATATTCAATGTTCTTTTTACAAAGGCTTACACCTACTAAATAGCCTCTAGTAGTCTTGAACATCTTTATTATATATATATATATATATATATATATATATATATATATATATATATATATATATATATATATATATATATATATATATATATATTATAATTAGTTGGATCAGCTGTTTTGATTATTATTAGTATTTGATTATTGATTATTTTGATTATTATTATTTTCATAATTTTCAGAGAAAAAAAATTCACTGAGAGAGAAAAATATCACATTACAAATTGTAATTTACAACCTATGCATTTTCGTGGTATGTTCATAAAATTGGACACCTGGTTAAAAACTGGCACTGTAAAGAAGTCAAGTGACAGTAAGGATGAACCATCTACATTGGCCTCTTCTACGGCAGCGGCCTTGAATATATGGACTCGGAGGATAACGAACGAGGTGCAGGAGGGAACAGAAAAATCCAGCAGAGATGTACTGATGAACAGAATTAGACCTACGAGAAAATGTCAAATTAGAAACGCAAATATAGCAACAGTTACATTGGTTGCAGAAGAACTGCAAAGAACTGAATTGCAGAAGTAGAAAAAAGGAGGCACAAAGGAGCAGTAGCTTTCATCCGAAAAGTCGGATTTTCGCTTCATCGGTTTCCTGGGTACACTGCAGCATCCACCAAGAAGCTCTAGTGATGGAAAAACATGCCAGATGAACTTTTGTCTGTACTTAAAGACGCTGTGAAAATTGTCAACTTCATAAAAGCTCGTCCATTAAATTCACGATATTTTATTATTTTTATTTTAATCATGTACACAGAAAATATGTGTATTTAGTTATTGTAGTTAAAATGTGGAGTTTAATCTGAGAAAAGCGTGCTTGACAGGTGTCAAATATTAGAAAGGGGTGCACACAGCAAAAAGTTTGGGAACCATTGCTATGGGTAAAGCAACAGCTTTGCACTATATGTTCATATTGTTTCTGACTGCAACAGCATTTTACCTGGAGGTTGTACTGTAAGTCTGTGATCATCCAAAACATGATCAAATGTCTCTCCTAAATGCAGTGGAGAGACCCTCAACTGAGGCCTATCAGGTGTGCAAAGTGTTTTTATCCATGCATATCAAGAGACATCCATGATGTTGATGAGAACGTGGCAAGTCCCGAAGATCACATTTCCAATAATAGAACAGTACTTTTTTCTCTTCCTTTTTTCTGTCATTGTTTTTAACCAAAGGGCAAAGGTATGATTGTTTGATGTGTTTATGGGGATAAAAGTGTATATGCACTTTAATATATATATATATATATATATATATATATATATATATATATATATATATATATATATATATATATATATATATATATGCACAGCTAGAGTTTTAAAGCCAACGACGAACTTCCGGTGAAAGCTTAATGTGACTATTTTCAATTTCACAAGGTTGTTTTTACAGCATCGATGTTTTAATGTAATTATAATACATTTAGTTAAATAGACTTACCCTGGCTGAAAATTAGAAGTCCGTGTCCATATAGCCCATACTCAATCTAAAAAACATGATTTCTGAAAATTACTAAAAACAAATCTCCAGGTTTAATAATGTCATGGAAATTTTTAATGAACCTCTTCTGATAAACAATTTTTTAGAGCTTTTTTAGAATGCAGACAGAAACAGTTTGGCGCCGATGTAACCCCGCCAGTCCTACACCACCCAACCCGCTAGACAGAGCACCTTTTAGAGGTCAGAGGAGTGAGGTTTACTTGCACAGCACTTACTAGCTGGCCTCTGTTAAACTGGCAAGGCCAAAGCCTGATAC
This sequence comes from Danio aesculapii, assembly GCF_903798145.1. NCBI lineage: Eukaryota > Metazoa > Chordata > Actinopteri > Cypriniformes > Danionidae > Danio > Danio aesculapii. The sequence goes on along the minus strand of NC_079450.1, from coordinate 41,269,184 downwards.
ATTGTAGCATTTCTAGTAAGGAGTTAGAAGACCATAACAAGATCTTTTCTTTCCCAACAGAAATTTATCTTTCCTGGAGATTGGCACAAATGTGAGTGTTTGTGCACTGATGGGTATAAAACTGTCTGTTAAAAAAAGACTGAGACACAGTCTCTTGCACATACACCCTGTGTTATTTTATTTTACTAAACACTTAATAGCTTATAGGAATGCACTGCTTTTGATAACCATTTTAAAAATAAATACATCCAACAGTTCCACTTAAACATTCATAATATTGATTCAATAATTACATTTGAAGTAGTTTATAAGCATTAAATACAAATTCACATAACAAATGTTATTTTGTTAGAATAAAGTATATCATGGGTAAAAAAAAACAGAGATTTTATTATGTAGCATAATTTGACCCATTTAAAACAGTGGTGTCAAACTCAATTCCTGGAGGGCCGCAACCCTGGAGAATTTAGTTCCAGCCCAGCTTCAACACACCTATCTGTAGGTATCAAACAAGCCTAAAGCACTTAATTAGTTTGATCAGATATGTTTAATTAGGGTTGGAACTAAACTTTGCAAAGCTGTGGCCCTCCAAGAACTGAGTTTTAAACCTGTGATTTAAAAGATTCATTTTTTTCACTGCAAATAAAAATAACAGTTGTTTAAAACTTATTTGCTTAAAAAACAAACAAGCTTTAATGTATTTTTTTATTTACTGTGTACTATGTACATAGCTGCAGATATGCACATTAAGTTAGGTTTAAGAAAAAAACCTAACTCAGGAAGTCACTGATGCTTAAAATGACACAGAAAGATGGTCCAGCCGAGAGCGACTACTCCAACAAAAACAGTGCGAGCCGCTGGTGGGATCAGGGAGAAGTTCACAGCCTGAGACACCAAGAATATAATTAGGAAGAAAGCAAAGAAACATCTTCGAACTGATGGAGAGATATATAGAACTAATAAAGTACCTGCATTGTTGACCAGTAAACCACTCCAGTCTAACAAAAAGAGAAACAAATATTAAATTAGTGTGGCAAACTTGACCCCAAACCTTTAATACTTGTGTTTATGTTGAATAGATATTGTGGTCTTCATTGTTTACCTTATATGAGGTCCAGAATTTATTTTTCCAGTCTTCAAAGGGATCTTCTGCGCCTTCCAGTGTGCTCAGCCCTTTAGAAATATAATCATTATTTTTAGATTATATTCAGTGCACTTGAATTTTGAAAAAAAAAGAGATTACATTTAAGACTGATTCTTGAGTTTTGTATTTTTTTCTTTATCTGAAACTTTTGAACACATTTAAATTTTCAAGTACAGTGTATCGGGAAAGTATTCATAGCGCTTCACTTTTTCCACATTTTTTTATGTTACAGCCTTATTCCAAAATGGATTAAATTCATTTATTTCTTCAACGTTCAACACACAATACCCCATAATGACAATGTGAAACAATATTTTTTGAAATTGTTGCAAATTTATTACAAATAAAAAACCTGATCACTTCCACTGATCATTCATCAGGTGTTTCAGCAGCGTAGTTGGAGTTCACCTGTGGTAAATTCAGTTGATTGGCCTGTCTATATAAAGACCCAGGATTGAGAGTGCATCTCAAAGCACAAACCAAGCATGAAGACAAAAGCAAAAGGCTGGGAAAGGCTACAGAAAAAATTCTGCTGCTCTGAAAGCTCCAATGAGCACAGTGGCCTTCATCATCCAAAAGTGGAAGGTGTTTGGAACCACCAGAACTCTTCCTGGAGCTGGCCGGCCATCTAAGCTGAGGGATCAGTGGAGAAGGGCCTTAGTCAGGGAGGTGATCAATTACCCGATGGTCACTCTGTCTGAGCTCCAGCGTTCTTCTGTGGAGAACCTTACAGAGGGACAACCATCTGTGCAGCAATCCACCAATCAGGCCCGTATGGTAGAGTGGCCAGAAGGAAGCCACTTCCCGCCTGAGATTTGCCAAAAGGCATCTGAAGGACTCTCAGACCATAAGAAACAAAATTCTCTGGTCTGAAGAGACTAAAATTAAACTCTTTGGAGTGAATGTCAGGCGTTACGTTTGGAGAAAACCAGGCACCGCTCATCACCAGGCTAATACCATCCCTAAAGTGAAGCATGGTGGTGGCAGCATCATGCTGTGGGGATGTTTTTCAGCAGCAGGAACTGGAAGACTAGTCAGGATAGAGGGAAAGATGAATGCAGCAATGTACAGAGACACCCTGGACAGACTGGGCCGATGGTTCATCTTCCAGTAGGACAATGATCCAAAGCACACCGCCAAAATATCAATGCAGTGGCTTCACAACAACTCAGTGAATGTCCTTGAGTGACCCAGCCAAAGCCCAGATCTAAATCCTATTGAGCATCTCTGGAGAGATCTGAAAATGGCTGTACACCATTACTTCCCATCCAACCTGATAGAGCTTGAGAGGTACTGCAAAGAGGAATGGGCAAAAATTCCCAAAGACAGGAGTGCCAAGCTTGTGGCATCATATTCAGTAAGACTTGAGGCTGTAATTGCTGCCAAAGGTGCATCAGCAAAGTATTGAGTAAACGTTGTGAATACTTATGTACATGTGATTTTTCAGATTTTTTATTTTTATTAAATTAAAAAATAAATTTTCACATTGTCATTATGGGGTATTGTGTGTAAAAGTTTGAGGAAATAAATTAATTTAATCAATTTTGGAATAGGGTTGTAACAATAAAAAATGTGGAAAAAGTGAAGCGCTATGAATACTTTCCGAATGCACTGTATGTTATCGTCAAGTCATCCCTTTGTTTTAAGAGGAATCATTTCAATCCACAGTTTTACAACCTTGTTAACATGACTATTTGGTGTGTAAAAATATCCTATTCAAACATAAAATTAGACAAATATGAACTGTCTTGTAATTTTTTAAAAATGTTTTAAGTTTCAAATACTACAAAAAGTAATGGTCAAAAATAGAAAACTTTTTTAAACCATTTGATTTATTCAAATATAACCTAATCTTCATTTTACAAATAAAGAAATGTATTCATTCATTTTTATGGTTTCCTTCAGCTTAGTCTATGATCTGTCAGAGATTGCCAAAGCGGAATGAACCGCCAACTTCTCTGGCATTTGTTTTACGCAGCAGATGCCCCTCCAGCCCCAATCCAGCACCGTGCTGGATAAAAATATATGTATTCATTCATTCATTTTCTTTTTGGCTTAGTCCCTTTATTAATCTGGGGTTGCCACAGCGTAATGAACTGTTACCTTATCCAGCATTTGTTTTATGCAGCAGGTGGCCTTCCAGCCGCAACCCATCACTGGGAAACCCACACACACTCATTCACACACATACATACATACACTTTGGACAATTTAGCCTAACCAATTCACCTGTACCGCATGTCTTTGGACTGTGGGGGAAACCACAGCACCCAGAGGAAACCCACGCAAACACAGGGACATTTGCAGAACATGCAAACTCCACACAGAAACGGCAACTGACGTAGCCGAGGTTCGAACCAGCGACCTTCTTGCTGTGAGGCGACAGCACTACCTACTGCGCCACTGCGTCGCCAAAATATATGTATATTTAATGAAAAATGTTCTACTCACCAACGTAGAAAGCACTTATCGTCATAGGGGCAGCAATTAGCTGGTCCAAAAACACTTTAAGTGACACTCTCTTGGTTCCTCCTCCTGGAAACATCCTCTCTAGTCCCCGTAGCCAATGGTAATTGAAGTTAGCATGGAAACAAAACCCAACCAATGCAACTCGCGCAGTCTGGGACCAGTCAATGAAACTTCTATGAAACTGTGGAACATGTTGCATTTGACTCGAGGCTTGATTTTCTGCGTCATTTGTTTTGGCATTGTACAGTGTTAAATCATTTGTCTTTCCTTCTTCCGATACAGTAAATCTCTCAATGGATGTCTTCAATGTTTTTTGTTCTTCTTGTTCTGTCTCTTTGTCCTGTGCTTTTCCCATCACACTTTGCTGAATAAGATCTGCTGTGGCAAAGAGTGCTGTGTATCCCACTACATTAGGAATGTATGGATGGGATTTGAACAAAGCCCATACTCTGTGCATGATGACCTCTGGACGGGGATAATAAAAAACAATATTTAACTGAAAACACAAAGGCCACTATATTACAAATACCAGTTTAAATGACCATTAAAGCAAATAACCAGACAATCCCTTGGCAGTAAAACAATGCAGTCATGGTCAAGATAGTCTGCTCAAATTGAGCATCAGAATGGGAAAGAAAGTAATTTAAATGAGTTTGAACATAGTTGTTTCATCATCATAATCTCTAGAATTTATAGAAAATGGTCTAAAAAGAGGAAATATTCACTGACTGGCAGTTCTGTAATGAAAACTCCTTCTTGATGTCAGAGTTCAGAGGAAAATAACTAGATAGAAAGACTACAATAACTGAGCATACAACACACTGAGCCAGATGGCTTACAGCACCTAAAGACCACACTGGTGCCATTCATGTGAACTAAGAAAAGGAGACTACAATTTTTATGGACTCATCAAACTGGACAAAAGACAATTGGAAAAAGTTGCCTGGTTTGATGGGTATTATGTCTGCCGTTTTTGTGGGAATGTCTGTTCTATTGATTATCTTGTGATTAAAAAAAGTTGGATTTTGTGGTGGTAATTTTCCAGAAAATTGCAGACAATTTTGCAAAAAAAAAAAAAAAAAAAAAAAAAAAAAAAAAAAAATATATATATATATATATATATATATATATATATATATATATATATATATATATATATATATATATATATATATATATATATATATATATATATATACACTGTTTTAGTGATTAAGCCAAAGGAAGGTTGTATAATTCTTATTTTTATCCATGATCTTACTTTCTCTGAGATTTTACTTCCTGGAGCATCTGACATCTTGTCACTTACAATATGCCTTAGGGCTTCCTCTACCGTAATACACCTAAAACACGGATTGCCGTAAAACTGGTCAATGGCAGGAAAGCATTTTCACTCGTTAACTGCAGGAAAAGAGTTAAACGAAAACATTTAGCGATTTTACCCACACCATAAGTTTGCTCAAACTTTCTTTTGCAGTCTGAAGCACGACTAAATGCCCAATTCATGCCACAGGATGTCGAATACAGTCTTTGCATTGACTTCACATGTAAATCAATTGTGCTTCATCTGCGTCTGCTTATTATACAGGTTGCAAAACAATTCCGCCCGCTTCCATGTAATGTTAGGATTGTGGGGGCACAGGTAAGACGTCATTTTTAAAGAGACACTCAAATACATCATGTGCACTCTGTATGCAATATAAGTCATGTAAAACCATAAATTGCAAACTAAAGTAATTCTAATTTGATTATATGGTTTGGAATTGGATGTTTTGAGAGATTATTTAAAAAAAAACTGTGATTATTTTGCGAATAATTAAGAATTTTGACTGTTCACAAAAATTGGCGACTTTTTGTCAATTTTGCATGGGCTTCAGTGATCGCTGAATCGCAAAAAACTAGGGGGACTGAATATCGTTCTCTCTTAATTTGCACACTCTTTGTTATGGAGGCTGTCACACATTATTTAGCGACATAACAGTAATGTGGGGCTCATCCGGGATTGAACCCAGAAAATTTCACCCCAAAGTGAGAATCACACTTGTTGTGGACACCCTGATTGACAAACTTCATAACAAATCAGTTGTCAAGGCAAGATGACCTGAAGTGCCTGACAGTTAAAAAGGAGAAAGAATGGGAGAAAAAACAGACCCAGCCACAAGAACGTCCATGAAATTAACAATGAGTCTTGATTTCTGCTGCATTATTTAAATGACATGGTCAGAATTTATCTTAAACATATTATCAAAAACCAGTTTGAAATCAACTGTTCTGGCTTCTGAGGGTGTAATGTTTCAACGATTTGCACATATTGGCCCCCTTCATACCAGCTGAACATTGTTTAAATGCCACAACCTTGAGTATTATTGATGTCCAAGTCCAATCTTAAAACAACTACTTCCAGCAGGATAAATGCCATGTCAGTCAAGTTCAGTTCAGTTCAAATGATCTCAAACAGGTTTCCTGAACATGAAAATAAATTTACTGTACTCAAATGGCCCAATCTAAATCCAACAGAGTTTTGGATTTAGCTACTTTGGGAGATTTGCATCATAGACATGCAGCCCACAAATTTGCACCTTTGTAATGCTATCATGTAAATATTGACCAGAATCTCAAAGAAATATTCCAACACTTTGTTGAAAATATGCTGTGAAAGTATGCATGGCAAAACATGGTCAGTTACAGTAATTAAAAAAAAAATATACATGATCAACCACTTAAAAAAAAGTGTGTAAGGTTAGGTGAACCTAATAAAGTGGCCCATAAGTGTACACTTTGTTAACAATAAATGCAATCTGAATTTGTCCAAGAATTTATTTTATTTTTATGATAAAAATGCCAATTTATATTTAAATAGCACATATATGTTGTATAGTTTGATGTTTTAAAAAGTATAAAAATTTACAGTGGCTACAGTGGCTTAACTCACCATGTAGGTGTCCAGTTTCAAGAATGAATGACAAATCACAAGGTCCACTCTGTGGGATCCCTTTGACTGAGTCTTGTAAACAAAGCTGGCTCATTGGTCAAACGTAAACCAATCAAACTTGTTTGTTCTGTGGTACAAAGTTCTTGGAATGGCACGAGTAATGATAACATTTATCACTCAGTGTAAGAATGTGAGAAATGAGCACATGGCTCTAGAGAGAATTATGAAAAGGAAAGACACATAGCTACAGTACTTATCGATTAGTTCATAGCATTACCATGTTTTTGTTAATGAAACAGATACACATGCTGACACACATAAAGTATAAGGCTCACCAGTGTTAATCTTGACAAAGGAACATTCAAACGCCAGGTTCTTTAAAACCAATGTAGAACATGTGCTTCAATGACCAGCACATGTGTGTAGTTGTACTAAATATAGTTTAGACTCTTCTTTCACACCCTGGGGCTTATGTTACAATGGTTCTAAATGGTAATGAATCTATAAATATTTAATATAACCTTGAATGAATTACACTAAAATTCAAACATCTTTATTTCTATTGTGCTTTTTACAATAGATTGTGTCAAAGCAGCTTAACACAGATGAATTAAAACCTCTGCAGTTCAGTTATTATATAAAAATGTTTTTGTTAATTGAAATAAGGAAATAAATATCTATTATTTAGCAGTTTTATGCATTTTGTCATTCAAGTGTTTTGTAATTATTTGTGCTTTTGAATTACATTATAAAAGCTCACTCTCTACTCCAACAACTTTTAATAAAGTGACTTTTTAACTTAATTTTATTAGTTTGAAATAATATATTACATGGGTTGATCATTTAAATAACAGTTTAAATATCAAGAGCCAGGTCAAAGAGCTTAGAATCACCAAGAGGTGACACTCAATAATAGAACATTCCATTGCAACAGCAGCGCCCAGCAACAGCCCCACCATTTTGGAGTGAAAGTGATCAGCCGTCCATCGAATCTTATTGCTGTCACGATGGCAAGCAGCTGCTTTGTTTTTTATTTATTTATTTATTAAGTGCATTAAAGCTGAAATACAACCTGAAAGAAGACAATACAACACTTACTATCAAAGACTGGTGATTATCAGCACTTTTAATAGCTAATTTCACAGACTTGTTTAATATATTTAACCATTTTTGTTTTCTTGAAACTTTCACTTTTAGGTGAAATTACTTTAAAGGACTTTAATTTAATAGTTTACGCACTGGCATAATGCAAATGAATACTGGCATGTTAAATTAAATTAACATGACTTAAAAAATTTGTAGATAACAAATTGACAGTACGTTTTGTTGCAGTATTATAGTATATGGTATTTTTTGTGTTAAAGAAAGACTAATAAAACTTTAATGCAAAGCCACTTTGTGTAAAATGATTGAATTCTTAATCTTTTTTTATTCATGATTTTTTGCTGTCATTAAAAATCACGGAAGCCATAAAAACTACTAGATAAAGTTGTTTTTGTTGTGGGGTGTACTCATTTTTGTATCATTCTAATCTGAGTAAAAATAAAAAGTAAAATAGTAATCTAAGGTACTTTGTTAACCTTATTTTTATGTTTTAAGTGAAATAGATATATTAGATACCAGATATAGTAACCTTAGTCTTTTCAACATTTTGAAAATTGTCTGTTTTCTTTGAGATATTGTTTAAAATGTTACTTTTCAAAGGGGGTTTATGCTAAGAGCATATATATATATATATATATATATATATATATATATATATATATATATATATATATATATATATATATATATATATATATTATATATATAATATTTTAAATATATATATATGCTAAGAGCATATATATATATCCTATATACTCAATTTTGTAACTCAATATTGTAAGTCATTCTGTCTAACCGTAGTTATCTGCTGATGTTCTATTGGAATTTTCATTCCAAAATGGCTGCCGCGTAACACTAGTAGCTGTTTCACAAATAGCAATATAGTGTTGATTCTATGCTCTTTGGCCAGGTCTGAGTTTTACTTTAATTTACAGTTTTTGCTTCTTCTTGCATTACCCTGGCTCACGCTTGTCATTTGCAATCTGCTCTCACAAATTCCGCGGCATCTCTTTTATAGTTTCCCTGAGTCCTTCTTCTGTTTCTCCCTGGTCTCCTGTTCCTGTCCTTTGCCAGATTATTGTTGGTTCTCTTTATTCCTGTGCCTTGTGCTCTCCTTCTATGTATATTCTATGTAATCTATCACTCCTAAGCAGTCAAAGTTTAGTCAAGTTATGTCTTGCATCTCACCTCTTTTTTCTGCCCAACCAACCAATTGCTGCACTCAACACTTGCTCATACTGCTTTGCTCAGTGCTGTAAAAAGTAGCGTTCTTGCCCTTCTTTATTTGCTGATACACTTACTCCATTGCTGGGTCCTCTGCTCTGTTCCCAAAGTAGATGTCAATTTGCTTGGCAGTGGAGTTTGAGGGCCTAATGTGGGCAGACACATTAGACACAATGGATTATTTGCTGCCAGGCTTGCTGTGGACAGTTCAGGAGATTCAAAGAGTTTTGGGCTTTTGCTCATCGTGTCTCCCTGTCTAATTGCACCACCTCCTATCCATATTAGCATTATCTGTGAGTCTCACCATTTCTGGCACCCACAAAGAGACAATTTCATTTTTACACAGTTTTGAGCCATTCCTGGTTAAAGCAGCATAACTCTCAGATTAACTGGGCGAAGCGAATTATTTTACCTTTAAGCCCTTCTCATCATGTTACATATCTTGTTTCTGCTTTACCTGCCATTTTCCCTGTTTCTGTGTTGCAGGATGAACCAGACAATTTGACTGTGGTGCTTGAGGAGTACCACATCTTTGAGAGGTCTTCAGTCATTTTAGGGCTGCTTCTCTCCCTCCCCATTTTCCTTATATATTCCCTGGTACCACACCTCCATGTGGGAGATTGAGTCCTCTTTCTTCAGCCAAATGCAAAGCTCTTAATAAATACCTGAGTAACTAACTATATGCACAATTGTACTGTTCTCTTTCCGCACTAATGCGGGTTCCTTTTCAGTCAAGTAGAAGGATGGCTTCTTGCATCCCTGCATTGATTATTGAGCGACATCACTATCAAGTACCCAAATCCCCTGCTCACTCTTTGAGATCTTCCAGGGACCAAAATACTCGCTTAAGGAAAAGTCTACAGTAAAGCTGAACGGATCGTTCACATATCATATGAAAAACAGATGCTTTGCACAGATAAATACTTGTGTTCATTACTAACATTTCTATGAACATGATTTGATTATAACTGCAGATCAATGATGCAAAATAACCTACTGTAACATCTGCAATTATATAAAATAAATAAATAAATGCAACATATGAACACATACAGACCTTTACAGTCTCCGATATGTTACCAATTACAGTAAAACTACACACAGCAATTATTTAGGCCTTATTTAGGTTCAAAAACACACAACATATAGCCCACAGTCAGTGCAAACCTCTCATCTATATCTTTAATCTTCGCCAGCACATGCAGCCTCTGTTAGAAAGTAATTCCGTCATTCCCAGTTCATAACAGTCCAAAATGTGATGATATTAATTAAACATGGAAGTTTGTTCATGTTTTCTGAAAAAAATAATTTGCTCTTTTGTTTTTTCCAGCTTCGCGTGTCAGTCTCGCGTTTGTTTGCTTCTGACAGGATCGAATGTCAGAAGCACTTCAATAATCACACGCACGTTATTATCATCAGCTCAAGAAGTTTGTTATTTCAAATATAGACGCGCGGCGAACGCATGTGAGAAAGTGAAACTGATCACGCTTTAGACAGCCTTGTAAAAAACTATGGGGCAGGGTAGAATCTGCTCTTCTTCTTCTTGGCTTTGTGGCTGTTCATCAAGACGATGACAAAGTTTGTTTGAGCTCAGGTCGACCATGGCTCGTTATTATATGTATATATTATTACAGTATAATAAAAGTTAAAGTGACGTATCTTTGTAAACCAATAGCGTTCAGCCTTTTCGTACCCTTTTGCCGGGCTAGGTACCCTTTGCAAAAGGGTACACAAAAAGTGGTACAGTAAGGTTCACTTTTAGGTACCTTTTGACAGTGGTACCGTAAGAGTACCGAATTGAACCGTACCACACCGTACCATGCCACTCAGTGGAAACGGGCCATAATTCCTTAGTATGGTATATGGTCTCTTTTGACAATACATCATAAGTTAATCTTGGGAATGACAGATACAAGTCCTGCACTGTGGATTTTGAGTTATTCTGCTTGCAGAATAGTGGTCAGGTCACACGTGATGCTGGTGAAGGAAAACATTTCCTGACTTGCTCCTCCAAAACACTACAAAGTGGCTCAATAATATTTAGATTTGGTGACTGTGCAGGTCATGGGAGATGTTCAACTTCACTTTCAAACCACTCTGTCACCAGTCTAGCTGTGTGTATTGGTGCATTATCATCCTCATACACGGCACCACCTTCGGAATACATTGTTTGAACCACTGGATACACATGGTCCTCCAGAATGGCTTGGTAGTCCTTGGCAGTGATGCATCCATCTAGTACAAGTATTGGGCCTAGAAAATGGCATGATATTGCAGCCCAAACCATCACTTCCCTCTGGGCATGCAACAGTCTGGGTGGTATGCTTCTTTGGGGATTCTCCACACCATAACTCTCTTGGATGTGGGAAAGTCGGTAAAGATTGACTCATCAGAATACAATACATGTTTCACATTGTTCACAGCCCAAGATTTTTGCATCTGGTATACTGTTACTGACGTTTGGCAATGGCACAAGTGACCGAAGGTTTGGCTATAGCAGCCCAATCATGCATATTGACCCTGTGGAGCTCCTGCCAAACAGTTTTGGTGGAAACAGGAGATTTGAGGTGCACATTTAATTCTGCAGTGAATTGGGCAGCTTTGATTTTATGTTTTTTGGATAAAATATGGGTTAGTTCCTGGACATCCCTTTCAGACAGCTTCCCTTTCCATCCACAAAAACTCCTGTTGGATGTGGCTCATCTTTTTTGGTGGTATGCTGACATTACCCTAGATATTAGGGGAGTCAAACTTAATTGTTTCTTCGGTGCACCGCGATGCAGATGCGAACAATTCAGTATCAGTTCAGTAATAATCATAACCGGTTATTATGTACTGACGTCATTTATGTAATTTGCGCTATGTCGCGGGAGCTTACTATGGTGAGGGAGGCGAGCACGAGTATTTACAACACTCCTACTACTTAAAAATGCAGAAAGTGTGCCCAATTTCACTGTGTGTGTGTTTGCTGTACAGTCTTTTATTGACACTGACAGCAAAAGCCCCTATTTCACTGCGATTGAGAGAATGAAAGTAAACTCAATTTCTCTCTCTCAAGGTGGCCCATTTGACATGCTGGGCATGACTTTTCCTCTCCTCTCGGCTGTTACTGCGATACTTCTGGATAGAGACACAAGCCCATGTCTGCAGAGTTTTCTCCACCGCATCTATCATGGATCAGCTGTGATCGCCGCTGCCGTTTCTCAGTGTCACTCATCTGTGAAGAGTGCCATCACAAATTGCAGCCCTTTCTGTTGAGTGCGTGACCAAGACAAGTGTGAATGAGCGGGCAATTTATATTTGTTTATTTGCTATAAATGCTCGTGTTGTTTAAAGGTGCAGTTTATAAATCTGACTGTTTGTCTTAAAGGACAAGATTGTATTACAAATAGTATATAAATATAAATATATTTATACATTTTAATACAAGAATTGTGCTGTGAGGAAAATATAAAACTGTGTATGGAAAGCATCGTCAATGCACTGTGATGCACCGAGATATCGAATTGAACCAAATCGATGGCATGATAATCGTAACCGAACCGAACGTGAGACCAGTGTAAGTTCACACCTCTACTAGATATGGTGGCTCTTGATACATTACAAAGACTTGCCTTGGTCAAAGATGCGCCAGCAAGACTCGCACCAACAATTTGTCATCTTTTGAACTCTGATGTCATCCATAATGTTAAGCAATATTTACTCTGCTAATTAAACCTTCACACTCTGCTTTTACTGGTGAAATGTGCAATCAATGAAGATTGGCCACCAGGCTTGTCAAATTTAGCCTTAAAACATCCAACTCTAAATTGGTCAATGTTTCAGTTTCATTGTCCAACCGCTGTAAGTGTATAATAAATGTTCAACTAAGTGTATATGTGTATTGCTTAATATTTTGCGTTGTCTATAAAGTCCTTGCAAGATTTGCATATTTTCTTCATGTCTTGGATCGAATCGAGTGGCTCTGCACAATCTCTAGAGGCCTCAAGATGGGCATGCCAAGGAAGAAATAGAGAGAGATGTTTAAGAAAGAACGAGAATTATGTGTAGCTACTGTTCATAATGTTTTAAACATGTGATATAGAGATGTGTATATTGTGTATATTATTTAATAAAAAGACTAGTCTTTAATCTCATTTAAACAGGGAAAGTGTGTCTGAACCATGGACATTATCTGGAAGACTATTAGAAGCCAGATAGGAAAAAGCTTGACCTTCTTTAGTAGATTCTGTTTTTGTACAATGATCAGGTTGGATTAAAACAGGACAGAAGGTTGGTTAGATAAACAGGAGACAGATTATAATCAATCTGGAACTTAACATGATATGATTTTTCAGGTGCTCTGGTTTGCCCCACAGTCCAAAAACATGCGATATAGGTGAATTGGAGAAACAAAATCAGCCTTAGTGTATGAGTGTGTGTGTGAATGCAAGAGTGTATGGGTGTTTCCCAGTGCTGGGTTGCGGTTGGAATTGCATCCGCTGTGTAAAACATATGCCAGAATAGTTGGCAGTTCATTCCGCTGTGGCCACCCTACAATTATGTGTGGTGCTTCTACAACTAAAGAAACATCACTTAGTGTGGATAAAGGACCAGACATCATGTCCTGCAGCAGCAAGATCGTTGATACAGTGGTTGCCTAGCAACATAAAACACGCAGACACTGCTCTTTTCTAAAGTCAACAAAAAAGGCTATGTGGTGCACCTCCCATTTTCAGAACTGAAAAGCATGTTTGGTGTGATCAGTTTCTAAAGCAATTAATTTTATTCCCCTTCCTTAAAGGAGAAAATCCATCTTTGATTATGTATTCGAGATCCATGGGTTTTTTCTGATGTAATTTCTGACAGGACACCCCATTCATCTCATAGTACTGGAGGGAAATCTGCTGGCTGACTCATGCTACTGCCAGTCTGTCATTTGGGTTCCATTATATATTTTACATGTAATTTATCTGTTCTAATGTGTTCCTGTAATTGGCACCCCATTTTATCAGGTCATACTCTATATTGTCAAGTATCTTCTTAATGCCTGTACATCTTTAACTTCCACAACATTTACAACCCTATTACCCTGTCTTTCATGTCCATGCATTAAATCCATGTTTCAGAGTTTCACCCATCATACCTCTTCTGTTGTTCTTCTCCTGTCTACAGAGTCAAGAAGTTCCTAGTTGTCCATGCTCAAGGTCAGGGTTTTCAGTATCTGATTGATTGGGAGGGGTACTTTCTAGAGAACAGAAATTGAAGTTTTCATCCCTTTCCACTTGCTCTGCTTTCTCAGGAGAGCCTGGAGAAACCCTTTGGGGAAGAGGTACTGAGTTTGTTCCCCTTATTGCTTTTTCTTTGTTCTGCTTGCATTAGCCTGGCTGACCTGTTTGTTGTTTGCAATCTGTGCTCATGGCAATTGAGCTTCATCTGTTCTCCATTTTCTCAGATTTGTTCCTCTATTTCTCTATTGCTGGTAATATGTGTTCCCGTGACTCATTCTCTCAATCTTTGCTAGTCTATCAATCCTGTTCAGTCAAAGACTAGTTTAATCTTGTACTGTGTCTCACCTGTGTTCTCTGTCGAGGCAAACAGCTAACAGAGCTGCAGTCTAGGTGCCGGAGGCTGGAGAACACTGGACGTCGAGAACTGCAGATGTGAATAGATCACTGGCAGGTGATCAGGCTGGCCCACGGGATCAATGCAAAAAATTGCTTATATATGGCATAGTGGCCTTACTGGTCACGGCTGAGCCAGAATGCCTTGCTGTTTGCAGTCTGCTTGGGATTCATCTATGTTCTGATGTTTTTTATAAAAAGAATCACAATATATAATTTCAGGTGTGGTGAAATATTGCAACCAATTGTTGATAACTACTCTTAGAAATTAAGGTACACGAGCTGTCACTGGGGTGGTGCCTTTTGAAAAGGTACAAATTTGTACCTTAAAGGTATTAATACCTTAAGGGTACATATTGGTACACAAAAAGTACAAAAGTGTTCCTCCTGAAATTTTTAGGTACTCATATATAGTTTTGAGGTACCAATATGAACCCTTTATGTACAAATGTGTACCTTTTGAAAAGGTACCACCCCTCTCGTACTTTTATTACTGAGTGTACTGTACTTCCAATGTCAAAAAAATTATGTATTGTTCCACAGAAAAAAAAAACATACAGTAGTCACACTAGTTTTTAAATACATTTAAGTCCATAATTTAAAAATATTATTTACATTTTTGGGTTGTAACTACAACTCTAAAAGATGTTTAACTCTTTTAGAAATTAAATGTATCAATTATTTTCAGACCTGCTATATACAGTAGTAAAATATATCTTATTAATTAAAGAAGTGAATATGCTCCTGCTTTGAATCCTGCTGTATTTTCTGTCCTCTTGACCATGCTCCATTGTTGAACGGCCCATAGATATGTAAAAACAACATTTTGTCTGAGGGCTGAAAATGTTGAGGCAATTTGTCTGTGGCAACCAGTAAAGCTCTCAGACAGGAGAATGTGTTAATGAGGATCAGAGATTAAAGGCATCAATTAAAGGCCCGTTAAGCGCTTAACTGGTGCAGCGTTTGCTAACACTTAACAAGCGCTTTTTTTGACAATGCACAAGGAGACCACACGACCACAACCAGTTGACTTCCAGGTAATTGCTTTTCTTTTCATTTCACTGCACCTCTGTGTCCCATTTAATGGTGCTGTCTTGCCACCCTTTATCTAAGCAGACAAAGAATTGTTCATTCTGATCGTCACCAACCAATGCCACGCTTCCCTTCATTATTTATTTATTCATTCATTCATTCATTCATTCTCTCTCTCCGTGTCTCTTGGTCAGTCAGGCTGCATGACTGCATCACCCGCGCAGAGCCTCGTTTGAAAGTGGATTCTACTGAATAACAGAAGGTAAGTGGTGCTTTATATTGAAAGATTTCATTTAGTTATGATTATCAGGTTTTTGTAGATCTTATATTCAGATAATAACTGAATATTATTTGAATGTGTTGTATATGGTAAGACTGTATGTTGTAGTAGATTTTCCTTTTAGTTTTATGCAATACAAATGTTGTTAAATACCACTGTAAAAGCCAGTAGTCAACTTTATCAAATGAAATGAGTGTAGTTAATTCAAAATCGACTGAAAGTTAATTCTACTCATTTGAAAAGAGTTTTGAACTCAGCGTTGAAGGTAATGAGTTAATTAAATAACTCATTACTTCAACTTAAATGGAGTAAGTTCACAGTACTCATATAGATTAGTTTTTTAACTCAAATGTTTTGTAGCGATCAGTTTCCTCAAAGGGTTTGAGTTCTCTTCATTTATTGGGTTTTAACTGTGCTCAAATTGCTTTGTTTACTCAAATGGATTAAGTTCACAGTACTCATTAGAATTAGTTTTTGAACGTAAATGGTTTGTTGCAATCGGTTTCCTCAAATGGTTTGAGTTACCTTTTATTAACTCAAGTTAACTTTTTGGGTTTTACAGTGCATTGAAAGTGATTCACTGGCTTGTAATAATAAGGGAATCACTTTAAAATATATACAGCACCAAATTATGCTTTGTACTTTGCATTTGGTTTTAAATATGCTACCTTATTCTTGAATATTTTGCAATGAATGAGAATTTACTACATTGGTAAAAGCTGTTAATCACTTTTGGGTTTTTAAAGATTAGAATTCTTTTTTGGGGTCCAGGAATATTTGATTATCGGAGGCCTTGGGGGGCAAAGAAGTTGATAATCACATTATATTCAGGAAATACAATGTATTTTCATGTTGTTTTTGAATCCATTCTTCAACTAAACAAAAAGATGATTAGAGGAACAACTATTCATGCATTAACAGGTTCGTGGAATAGCAGTGGTATAAGAGTGATTATAAATTTACGGGAGCAATGTGTGTCCAACATAAATGTATTATTTTTCAAAACCAAAAAATTGCAATGAAATAGTTTTATATAATAAACAAATAACATCAAATTAATTTTTTTTTGAAAAAAAAGGAGAAAAAGGGTATCCACTGTGTGTGGGCACAGTGGGTAGTGCTGTCGCCTCACAGCAAGAAGGTCGCTGGTTCGAGCCTCGGCTGGGTCAGTTGGCATTTCTGTGTGGAGTTTGCATGGTCTCCCCATGTTCGCGTGGGTTTCCTTTGGGTGCCCCAATTTCCCCACACAGAAATGCCAACTGACCCAGCCTGGGCTTGAACCAGCGACCTTCATGCTTTGAGACGATCGTGCTACCCACAACGCCACCTTGATGATGCTAGGTGAATTGGGTAAGCTAAATTGTCCATTGAGTATGTGTGTGAATGAGAGTGTATGGGTGTTTCCTAGTGATGGGTTGCAGCTGGAAGGGCATTCGCTGCATAAAACATATGCTGGATAAGTTGACGATTCATTCTGCTGTGGCGACCCCTCATTAATAAAGGGACTAATCTGAAAAGAAAATTAATGAATGAATGTTTGCATATGTATTTAGGGACATTTGCCTTGAAAATATTAACTTATTATTTATAAGTTAAAAACTTATTATTCAACTTATTAAAAATTAACCTATTTTGGACTGTCTCTGATCCTTGGATCTTGCATTCAGCTTTAATATTCATGAAAAAAAAAACATTATTAATCTGTCCCTGCAGTCTGGTCAATTTATATTGTTAAATTGTAACAAAATATTGGTTATGTAGGTGATAAAAAGGCATAACAATTTGTAAAGCACTAATAAAAAAAGCATGTGACCTGCTCCATATGATACCACTTCCTCTGGCAGAAAACGTGAGAAAGGCATTGAGGCGTGTCATTATTCTTCTCTCATTATTTTGTACAAAATATAATAGAAAGGTAATCTGTCAACTCTGTTATTGTGATAAATACCCCTTATGTACTGATGGGGGTGTTTTCATCCACTCTGGGGTGATTTTGTGTCTTAACTTGGCCATAACTTTTTCTGTTTCATCTAGCAGAATGATTTTTGGTGACAAATCTTATTTTGACACATATTTTGAGAAAATGTTTTGAATTAAAAAAATAAAATAAAATTATGTTAGGGATGAAAACATCCACTAAATTAAACTGCTGTAAAAATGCATCAGGTTTATTTTATTTAATTTTTTATTTGCACAAATCTTTGTAAATCAACCTTAGTCCTAATTAAAACTACTAAATTGCTCAGAAAAATTCAATAAATTATGTCACAGATTTGGTGAAAAAAGACACAAAATGATATATTTTCAATGTAAAAAATAATTAAGGATTGAATTGCTTTACCTTTTATCAAAGTCTTGGACATGTGAAACAACATTGCCTTTGATGCATTTATTTAATTAATTTTCTTTTTTTATCTACCTATTTCACTGTTGGTGGCTGTTTTTTCTCAGTTTCTGGATTTTATATGAAGTACAACAGCAAATTAAAGTGTGTGTATGTGTGTCCGAGAGTGTGTGAGTGATCGTTGTGCAATTACCTTGATGTGTCTGAGAAAATCTAAATATTCATCTCATCTTTTAGAACTACATAGAGTAGAATAAATAAAAACAAAGACTGCATTTTTATGCACCATCAAGTGTGGTTGTAATGGAAGTCAATGGGGCAAAAACAGCCACCAACAGTGAATTAGGGAGAAAATATGAAAATCTAACAATGCATCAAAGCCATTGCTGTTACTAATCGTTCACATGTCCAAGACTGTAATAAAAAAATCCTGTTCACAATTACTTTTTATGTTTTTCACCAAATCAGTGATATCTTTTGTGAACTTGGCAATTAAAGAGTTAAAATTGTAGTTTTGATCAGGGCTGAGGTTTAATAACAGATTTATGCAAATCAAAAATATTTATCTGATGCATTTTTACAGCAGTTTAATTCAATGGATGTTTTCATCCCTAACATAACAAAAGGGTAGCAAATTTGAATAGTGCACAAGGGTTAAAGGTGCAGTATGTAAGGTTGACACCCAGTGGTTAAACTAGGTATTGCATTCCTGGATCAGAACAAATGCAAGTGCAGGTTGCCAGATCGAGGGTCAACAGCGAGTCTCGAGCCTAAAGGCTGATTTAAACCGTGTTCTTAAATAAAAGCAACAGCACGCGATAGAAGCAATGTTTTCCATATTAAAAGGAGTTTTTGTTCTAACCAACACCTCGAATTGATATATTAGAAATGGCTTCTATTTCTCACAGGTGAACAACAGGATAAACTATGATCACCTCAGGTAACAATGTGAGTTTGAATGCCCTTTTACATGACATTTATTGCCATATACTGAAAGCAGCAGCAGATAGTTCACCCCAGATCTTGAAAATAAACAGTTTGAAATTTAACTTTAGAGCTGTTGCTCACTATCAGTGATTCAGCATGTATACTTGATAATGTGAAAGAGGTATGTATTAATTATTATAAACCTTACCATTTTGTGAGTGAGTGCATATTCTGTGCTTCTGAATGGCTCATAGCGTGTTGTTAGGACATGCGATTACAATGGAACCTGCTAACCTAATGTTTATGATCGTAATATTTATAATATTTGCTAATTAATAATCTAATGTGGAAATCTGTGTCTCATTTTGGAGTCTGCTCCTGTCCACCGGAGGTCGCATTTTGGTCATGGACACATGGTTTGAGAGTCTTCCTGACTGAATAAATGAAAAGTGTGGTTTTCCAAAAAGGCAATCCGATATGCTGAATTTTAATTGAGTAAGAAGGCATTGGGCAGGTTAAAAAAAATAAAAATAGACAGCGTTCCGGCACAGAATGCTCATTTTCAAAGCAGAATATCTGACTTCAGTATTATTTTTCAGATAAACAAGAATGTTCACTTGGCATGTTTCTTAAACATCTGCAAACATATTATGGCATTTTTATGCTTTAGAAGAGTCAAACACTTATATACAGCATCTTTAAGTGAACTTTTCATTCACTTTTTGAAAACAATAATATGATGAAAGTGCATAATTATGTTTTAGACATGACATATCTATCTGGTTTGAGAATATTGAGAGCTCAAATGTGCACTGCTAACTGTTTTGTAAATTACACTGTATTTACCTGCAATATGTACTGTATTTTAATGTAGGACAGTAATGCGGTTTGTTACTATATTTAAAGTTGTATTGTGAAAATGTCTATATTCTATAATAAAGATATACAATACTGTAAATATGCGGGAAGATAAATTTTGCTGTAAATGTAAATACAGTATTTTTGCTGTAATTGATTTACCGTAAGTTACTGGCAAACTGCCCCCCGTAAAATACTGTAGATTCTTCAGGAAATCATTAACAGTGTGTTATTACCATCACTGTTAGAGGTTTAAAAAGTTGAACAATAAGTTAAATGACAATTAGTAACATAATAAATTTCTCTAATTCAAATTATCATATTGTACATCCATTTACATAACGATGGATTCAGTTGATTTTGAACTATGTTTGTTGTATATCATTCCAGTTCAAGTAAAATGCATTTCAAATGCTTAAAACACATAGACAATTCTGGAATGAGTCATATAGTACCTTCATTCCCTCAAAGAACTACTGAAGAGCCATACTTGGCTTAACACATAGGTCTCAAACTCAATTCCTGGAGGGCCGCAGCTCTGCACAGTTTTGCTCCAACCCTAATTCAATTTCAATTCAATTCAGTTCAATTCACCTTTATGTGTATAGCGCTTATACAATGTAGATTGTGTCAAAGCAGCTTCACATAAAAGGTCATAGTAAATTGGAACAGTGTAGTTCAGTTTTTAGTGTTTAAATTCAGTTCAGTTTAGCTCAGTTCAGTGTGGTTTAAAAATCAACCAAAACACTGTCCAAACACTGAAGGGCAAATCCAACGATGCGCAGCTCTACAGATCCCGAACCATGCAAGCCAGTGGCGACAGTGGAGAGGGAAAAAAAACTTCACTAATTGGCGAAAGTGAAGAAAAAAAACCTTGAGAGAAACCAGACTCAGTTGGGCACGACCATTTTAATTTCTCTGCTGGCCAAATGTCTTGTGCAGAGCAGCAGTCTCAGCGGCGAAGGCTGGAAGCTGGCCTCAGCGAAGTCTCGTCTGTCCCTGGAGCATCACAGAAATCAGTCTCATGTCTAATCAAACACAACTGATCTAGTAGTGTCTACTAGTCTTAAACATCTTGATTGGTTGCATCAGCTGTGTTTGATTAGGGTTGGAGCTAAACTGTGCAGAGCTGCGGCCCTCCAGGAATTGAGTTTGAGACCTATGGCTTAACAGGTTCTTTATACAGCATTGTTATCACCCCAATTACACCAAACCTGCTGACGATCCAATTTTTGTCCAAAAGTTAAACAAATATAAGCTATCGACATTCATGTGCAGTTTAGCAAATAACTGCTTAATGTGATATGAAATGATGAGAAAAGTATAATGAAATTTCAATTAATTGTTGTTTGCAATACTATGTATTTTTTGTATGTTGTATGTTTGTCTATGTTATAAAATTTGAATGTACAAAGGGAATCAAATATATAATATGTCAAAGATGCTAAATGGATAAAATATGTCTCATGTAAAGCTCATATGTCTCATGTAAGAAAAGAGATAAGTAAAAGAAGAAATGTGTAATTAATAGATGGATGATGTGTGTGACAATGGGGTGGGGAAAATAATAAGCTTGAATAAAAGAATTATGTTAAAGAATTGTTTCGTGTATGATTTTTCAGTTCGAAATAAATAAATAAATCAAATCAAATTAGCTTTTTTGTCTTTCACTCATTCTCATGGATTTCTTTCTCATTTTACCCCCAGTGCAATGCGACCATCCAGTATTTTGACCTTTGAACCCGGGCTGGACCAAGGAGTTCCATGGGGCAGAGATCTTTTTACTTTTGTGACCTCAGCAGCAGGTCACATGATGAGAACTTTACAAAGACCACGAAAAAACAAGCCTTCAAAACGGCAAGTCAATCATCGCAGGTTTCTACACAACATGATACAGAGGTATGTTATTTGTACTGTCCTGCAGATATAAAGTTTGGTGTGGTTATAAAAGGTTTTTGGCTGCACTTTATTTGACAGTATCATTCATTCATTCATTTTCTTTTCGGCTTAGTCCCTTTATTAATCTGGGGTCGTCACAGTGGAATGAACCGCGAACTTATCCAGCATATGTTTTACGCAGCGGATGCCCTTCCAGCCTAATCGCCTATATTTGACAGTATCCTCCAGTATATTCCAGTCTACTTACTAAAGAAAGTACTGGGTGATGCTTATTAACCTAATATTTAAAATCATATATGTAAAAAAATTGGTAACACTTTACAATAAAGTTATAATGCCTTTACTAACATGAACAAACAATGAACAATACATTTATTACAGTATTTGTGCATGTTTATTAACCTTAGTTAATGGAAATAAAGTTGTTAGTTCATGTTAACTTACGGTGCATTAACTAATGTTAGCAAGCATGAATTTGGATTTTAATAATGCATTAGTAAATGTTGAACTATAATTAATAAATGCTGTACAAGTATTGTTAGTGAAATGCATTAACTGATGAAACCTTATTGTAAACCTTATTGATCATATAACTACAGCAATAGTGTAAAATTATAAAATGTTTTATATAAGAATTTCCCTTTTTTATAAAACAATTCATCCGACAAATTTATAGCAGACTTTATTCTTACATGATCCCTCAGAATGCATTGTCTTGCTGCTTTGGTGCTCAAAATGGCTTTTTATTATTAATCCTAAAAACAGATGCGTGATATTTTTGTGGAAACATAATGTTTAAACTGTTGTTAAAACAGTTTTATTCAAAGTTGCAGGGCAACATGTTTTGTGAATGTATGTGTCTACACTATAAGTGTTTGATAACTGAAATAATCGAATAACTGAATAACTGAATAACTGAAAGGTACATATTTTATTTTATTTTTGCAATTTTTTGTTTCCAAGTAAAATTCACACCTGGACTTATGTAAAATTTGCTTAACAAAATTATTGAAAAAATGTATTTATACAAAGCGTCACGGTGGTGCAGTGGGAAGCACAATCACCTCACAGCAAGAAGGTCGCTGGTTTGAGCCTTGGCTGGGTCAGTTGGCATTTCTGTGTGAAGTTCGCATGTTCTCCCCGCGTTCGTGTGGGTTTCCTCTGGGTGCTCCAGTTTTCCCCCACAGTCCAAAGACATGCGGTACAGGTGAATTGGGTAAGCTAAATTGACCATAGTGTATGTGTGTGTAAGAGTGTGTATGGATGTTTCCCAGTGATGGGTTGCAGCTGAAAGGGCATCCGCTGCATAAAGCATATGCTGGATAAGTTGGCTGGTTCGAGCCCCGGCTGAGTCAGTTGCATTTCTGTGTGGAGTTTGCATGTTCTCCCCATGTTTGCGTGGGTTACCTCCGGGTGCTCCGCTTTCCCTCACAGTCCAAAGACATGCGGTACAGGTGAATTGAATAAGCTAAATTGGCCGTATTGTATGTGAGTGCATATAGATGTTTCCCAGTGATGGGTTGCAGCTGGAAGGGCATTGGTTGCATAAAACATGTGCTGGATAAGTTGGCGGTTCATTCCGCTGTGGCGACCCCAGATTAATAAACAGACTAAGCCGAAAAGAATATGAATGAATGAATGACTCCTGAAATAAGCTATACTTTTTTTAATATATGCTTTACCTAAAACATATAAATAAATAATGCACAGTGGAGTTCTGGTTAATATCTATAAAATATAAACAGAACAGAAGGAAAGCGATTCTAAACAGAGGCCTCAATACCTGGTATACTATACACAAAATAAAAGTGGTGTCATTTTTAACCAATTTTGTAATATGTTTATTTGCTTTGTCAGCATCTGTGTGGGTTTTGTGCTAACTCTTCAGCAATTGTCTGTAAAGAGCTTTCAAATAACTTGAATCAACTGGTAGGAATTAATGTTTTTTTTCTACTTAATTTTTAATTCTGAGAGGGTTTTGTTGTAATAATTAATATTTATGCAATCACTAACATACATTTTCTCCTTATTAAAATCTATGGAATATTTATTTCCATACAGCAGTTTTGTACCATCTGGTTGTAAAAAAAAAAAAAAAATTTAAATAAAAACATGTAATGACATGGTGTAACCACAAGTTTCTGATAAATAATATCTCTACAAAGCTGCTTGGGGATTAATTATTTGTTTAGACCAGGCCTGTAGCCAGCTTCGTGAAAGGGGTGGGGTTTTTTTACTCAAAAAGTGGACCTTTTTACCTCATTAAGGCGATTTAATTATGAGATTTAAATAATACATTTTAGTGAAATTTTAAGCACTACCTGAAATAGATTGCATGGTCATCATAATCAAAAAGGGTAATTTAAAAAATCATGGATAACAATAATCGTCAAAATAGGATTGAAATTAATTTTAATATCGGTTGCTTTTGGTGCTTTACATCTTTTTATTGGTAATTTTTGATCAAGAATAAGGTCCAAGATTTAGAATAAAAGTTACTTGTAAAATATTTTTTCTATTTAAAAACAATACAGTAGCATAAGATGACGTTACTTACATCAGATTGTAGGCTATGTTTTCTTTTGTGTTTTATGGACTCATAAAAAATAATTGTGTGCACTGGCCAAAACTGATTAGCTGAAGTTGAAGTGACAGCCAGTAGGATTCTACTTGGTCTTTAAACCTTTTTGATGGGTTATTTTCACTATTTATGAATAGTCAAAATAGGACAAATGAGCATGTATAGGACAAATTCTTGACCTTTGTCATTCAGGGGTGGGTCTTTTAAACTCCCCATGGCTACAGGCCTAGACAATCTAAATAACAACTTTTTGACAAGTTTTAGCCATTGTTCGTTTGAAAAGGTGACTTGAAGTCTTTTAATTTTTATATTATGATTACAGAAACTGCATATATTGCTATGAAGAGACTACTCTAGGGGTGTCCAAACTGCGACCTGGGCCATCTGCGGCCCACAATCCGTTTTGTGGCGGCCCACGAGGCTTTTTATAAATATCAAAAGAATCTGGCCCGCTATACAAAAAGAAATGTAATTCAATAAATAACCACCGGGTGTCGCTATGACATGCCTTCAATTAGGCAGCAGTTACTGTTATGAAGTAAAACGAACCGAACAAACTGAAGGAAACATAATTGATATTCACGTTTTGGCGAGCCATGGCACAACCAAGAAAAAGGAAAATCAACAGTGAGTGCAGGAAATTTCAGTCACTTTGGGCAAAGAATATTACTTCACAGAGGTTAGCGGGAAATGTGTTTGTTTAATTTGCCACGAATCAGTTGCAGTAATGAAGGAATATAATATTAAAAGACATTATGAAACAAAACATCAGGCCAAAAAGTAAAACAATTAGCAGCTGCGCTATTAGCTCAACAACAGCAGTTTTTTTCGTGCTAATAAAGTGCAAGAAAATTCTACGCTGGCTAGTTATGAGGTAGCTCAGCTAATTGCACAGCACAGGAAACCCTTCACTGGAGGAGAATTGTTGAGTGTCTGATGAGTGTTGCAACTGTAATTTGCCCAGAAAAGATTCAAGATTTTAAAAACGTAAGTCTTTATAGAAACACAGTTGGACGACAAAATAAAATAATTCCATAATAATACACACGCACGCACGCACGCACGCACACACACACACACACACACACACACACACACATGCACACACACACGCACACACACACACACACACACACACATATATATATGATGTATGTAAAATCTGGCTTGGGACAATGCTTATTTTTTTGCATACGGCCCTCGGCCCAAAAAGTTTGGACACCCCTGGACTACTCCTGCACATTTTTTTTCACCATCATGGTAGATTTGTTGATTGCGCAAACAAAATATTCTCTCAGTGTTCATTTTTGACCTCGAAGACCACAAGTGTGTGTGGTTGTGTGTGTCTATTTCACACTCTTGGTACTTCAGAGTGTCGCACCTTCAAGTCTATGTGCTGATTTTTGAATTTTGATTGAATTCTAACATTTTCTTTCACAAATTATCAAACTGTATGGGTGTTTCCTAGTGATGAGTTGCAGCTGGAAGGTCATCCTCTGCGTAAAACATATGCTGAAAAAGTTGGCAGTTCATTCTACAATGGCGACCCCTGATTAATAAAGGGACTTAAGCTGCGGTCACACTTGACTTTTCTCCCCATAGACTTCCATTGATACGCACGCGAATGCGTCAGACCGGAAACGCGGGGTCATGCGTCAAGTTGCGCATGTTGCTGCGGTGCAAAGTTCAAGCTTGGTGAACTCTGACCTGTGAAATCCCATCACTTGACTGCGTGAGACCAATAGAGGATCAAAACAGGACCTCTCTGGGCAGAAATGTAAAACATGGAGCAATCGCTCGCTTTTTTTAATGTCTAATCATCTTGTTTAATCCCGCCCATTTTCGCAGCGCCGCACGACAGAATTTCGCACACACAAAGCCCGGTGTGACCGTAGCTTAAGCCGAAAACAAAATGAGTGAATGAACGAATGAAATTGTCAGACTTTTCTCTGATTCATAGGTGTGTGGGTATAAGTAGATTTGTGTGTGTCTCAGTGTTTTAGAATGTCACCTCTCAACTGCTGAGCACTTTTTTCAGCATCATGGTGGATTTATATTTTTTGAAACTAAATCTTTTCTGAATGTTAAATATTTTTGCATATTTCTCATTAATTATTTCTGGCGGTCATTTTTGACCGAAGACCCTTTTTTGCAACCATTTAGCATGCTTAAATCATGGCCTCATTTTTTGTATGTTCACATACCAAATGCCAATAAAATCAAATAGTTTTAGACTTGATTCTGTAATAAAAAAAATGTATCCGCCTTAAATGACCAAGAATACCCGAGAGTTACATACTAAAAAGAAATAAACATTAACATAAAATGCTCCGGTAGCTATCCCAGCAGACACACAGCATCATAAGACGTTAATATTAGGTTAGATTTAGATCATGCCGTCAGGTGAATGTCTAGCCAGGGTCTAAGGACGTTATTTTTTGACGTCCAATAACGACGTCAAATTACGTTGATATTTGGTTGATTTTAGTTTGTGTTGGAAAGTGACCAGTAGCTTTTAGTCATGCAGCAGATCTAGTCCACCAAAAAAAGCCCATACACATTTCACACTTTCAATAAATGTCATATAACTAACTGCCTGAAAAGATTACAATCAATATCTGTTTCTATCCAGGAAATTTGCTGAAATAGAGGCAGCAAACCATCAGCTGGCTTCTGCTTTATTGTCAACTGAAACCCCCCCAAGTCATTTGACACCCAGACTATCTCACATTGCAACACAAGTCACAGACCAATCGCTCACACAATCAAAAAGAGGTAAAAGGCTTTACTTTTAAGTTTTATAACTGGTTTGTTCTGGTCTGATACAAGTTTGATGACTCCTTGTTCTGTTTTCTTCAGCAACTGAAACTTACATGAATACTGACAAATCTGAAGCGCTTCCTGATCAGCGAAAGGATGCGTGTGACCTCTGGACATTGGACAGTCTAATGGAGACCCATGGGGTTGATAAATGTTTCTCACAGTGCAAGTCCTTCAATAGTAGCTTTGAGAATGCTTTGAAAAACCACACTGGAAGCTCAAAGGAGAAGGACATGGGCTTTGAAGGGCAGACAGAATCTACTGATTTAACAAGCTTTGATGACAGCGTGTCCTCCTGGTTTGAAAGTATTGAAGGAACAAGAGTGTATTCAAAACCATGTCTCTCCAAATACTCTGATATGAAGCTGCTCCCCACAGGGGTTGAAGTTCCAGAGCTGTCCCCTCCTTCTCCAGTGATTTCACTGTTGTCTTTGGACTCATGCGATTTGGAGGTTCAATTGCTCATAGATGCCGAACACGATGTTCCAACCCAAGAGGGAACCATTGTAGGGAATCTACAAATGGATATTATAGAAGAGCTCGACCTACTGGATTGTTCAAACCATCATGAAGATCTGCAGATCAACAATACTAATCCTAAATATAAAATGGCTGAGTGGTTGGCTGACGATGAAGAAGTTGTAGAGGAAACCAGCATAATACCAAATTCTCTGGATTTAGGCTATGACCTTGAGAACCCAACTGGTTCTAGCAGTGAAACCAACAACTTCATAGCCAATTTGGGCCAGGAATTTGATGCTGATAGACTATGCAACGAAGAGCAAAATGAACATGGTTTCCATCACAATCAAATGAACTACTCTATGAAATTTAATAACACCCTAGACAGCCATTTGGGTTGTGTTGAAACTTGCTTGAAGATGAATGAAAAGGATGATAGCTTCTCGATTACAGATTTGTCCATCATGGATGATATTGTTTTAAACCCTCACGTGTTCTCAACACTTGAGAATCAGCTAGGCTCTCAAATTAAAAGGATTTTTAGTGAGAACTGGGAACAACAACCTCGAAAGGGCTCGTATAAGAACTATTCAAGACCAGAAAAGGATCTGTATATTAGGATGCAAGATGATGATGATGTCAGAGATCAAAATATGGCACAAGCTGAGAATCAGACTGGATTAAGTGTCCAGTGTCCCACAGTCTGTTCCTCTGAAGGCTTTTGTTATCATAAAGGAGAGTCATGTGTTTACTCGAAATTCGAGAACTTTGAGGGCGTGGCTAGATCTTTCCCTGCTAGGTCCAATAAGATCCAGCCCACTCCAATTCTGACTCCGCCTCTAGATGATGACTGGTTGTTCAATGACATTGTGGCAGAAGAAGAAGTAAATATGAGTAAAACATTTGGAAATTAGTGATCATCATTCATGAATTTTGATATATGTATGTTTGGTTATCAAGATGATCATTTCTGTGAAATGTTCTTGTCCGTGTTGTGAAATGAATAATTACAAATAATGAAGTCATGTAAAGAGTGTATGCGTACTGTAACATATAAATTTAAGTGCCACATAAAAAAGTCAGTTATTATTGTGTTATCAAATGTACAAATGTGAATGTAGTAATTTACATTTTAAATTGGCAAATAAAAAGACAAATTGTGACAACTCGACCCAATGCAATTTCAAAGTTTCTTAGAACTATTTTAGACTTTTAATGCTGTACATACATTTTGCTATAATCAAGCAAGCTTCTAGAACTATAAAATGCAAAATATCCATTACATTGGATTTGAAGTGTTTTTTTTTAGTTTATTACTTCAGAAATATTGAATAATGTTTATTATTCAGAAATAAAGGAACGAGAGCTGTCACTAGGCTGGTATCTTTTCAAAAGGTATACATTCGTAACTAAAGGGTTCTTATTAAGGTGCTGTTTGTAAGGTACTGTTCTGATGCATAAAAATAGCATAATATGTTTGCAGATATTTAAGAAACATGCTAAGTGAACATTCTTGTTTATCTAAAAAATAATGCTGAAGTCCCCTGGGTCCCACGGGTTGTCTTGGTGGAAAACCAGGGGCCTCATGTACAAAGACTTGTGTTGAATTCATACTAAAACATTGTGTACGGACAAAGCTGTAAATGTGCATACGCAGTAAAAATTCTGATATATGTAACACTGCGAATGCAGAATCCCCCTCATATTCTCTTTGTACATCTGAATCAATGTGAAACTGAGCGCACAAGCACGAGCGCAAAACCCCTCCCTGCCTCCTCCCCCTTATAAATATGGTAATGATTCTACTTTGGCAAAACCAAACGAAAAAGCAATTGCAAAAGCAAGCAAAAAGAGAAACGTCACAGAATGTGAACAGGAGGTGCTCCTATCGGAGGTAGATCGGAGAAAAACTGTTATTTGCAAATCCTCCGGATTTAATAACAAAAGAAAAAAAAATAGAGTGGGAGAGTTTAGCTGACGCGGTTAACGCAGTGGGGTCTGAACATCACACTGTGAAGGAATTAAAAAAGAAATGGTCCGATGTAAAGGTGCAGGTTAAGAGGAGAACAGTGGCGGACCGTCAAAGTGTGGACCGAACAGGCGGCGGGATCCTGAACTAACACCCTTTGAGGTGAGAGTTGCCTCAATTGTGGGCAACACTTTACTGTCTGGAGTAGTATCCGCGTCTGTTGGAGACACAGATGTATTAGAGGAACACTTTGTTAGGGCGGTATAGCAGCACCCCTCTGCTCTTATCAAGGCAGCGCCACCGGCATTTCAACTGCCCAATCGCCCGCTCTACAACTGACTGAGTGCCTGCCACCTTGGAACCTCATCCCAACCATGCTGTTTGTGAGGATAAATGAATCATGGGTTGACCAAGGCCACCTTGCCACAATATTTGTTAAGAACATTTAAGCATCACATATTATTTGCACATTTATTAAATGGAAATGTTTCCGATTCACGTATGCAAATTCGTCTTCAGATGGCGCCTTTATAGCAATGTGCATGCAGTCGATCACTCCGATTACATTGGGAAAACCGGCGTTCACTGCAAATTGCGCTTTAATGTTTGGCTGGTCAACTGCATGGTATGGAAACCTTATATTCCTGCTAGACATGCGGATGATCCCGTCCCATACAGCTGCCACTACACAGCTCAAAGATACTTTGTAGTTTGCAATTTACCATAATTGCCTCTAGGAGTCGCCAATGGAAATAAAACAAACACACACAAGAAATACACGTCTGGCGTGGACCAACGCACATTCTCATGTTAATTTCATCGTTAGTAAATCCAAACGTAAGCGTAAAATCTGGTGTACGCAAAGTTTTTGTGCGTACGCAGCATTAATACATGAGGCCCCAACTATTTCAATCATTTATTAATTCAAAATGGCTCTGAAAGCATGCGTCCGTGACCGAAATGCGACGTCTGGTGGACAGTGGCAGACTCAGAATGAGACACAGATTCATAGTTCCTAATTAATAGTATTAAGTAGTAACTATAATTAATAGTTATTAATTTGCAAATAATTTAACTATTATGAAGGTAACCATCGGGTGAGCAGGTTACATTGTAACTGTGTCCTAACAACACGAGATTTGCAGTGATAATCAATTGGGCTATTTGAAGGGCTTGACTTTTTTGATTACCAGCCACTGTGGCTAGTAGTTTCCCAATGTTACTGGCCACTTACCATTTTTACCAGGGCTTAACTTTTTTGATTACCAGCCACTGTGGCTAGTAGTTTTCCAATGTCACTGGCCACTTACCATTTTTACTGGCCACAATTTTGTTGTTGGGAAAATATATATTTTATATGCATAATTTGACTTTAGCATGTTAAAATTACTTGTAATTTTACTTTATTTAAATGTTGTGTTATGTCCACATAGCTCCTCGTTCATTTAACTTTCTGTGTGTTGTGTATGACCTTGCTTAATGAGGATGAGCAAAGTTAGTTTTAATAAATAAATAAATAAATTAGTTTGCATTTCAAGTGACTTTTTAGGGCTCAACACTTGTGCTGCTTCTCTATTCTAAGATCACATATGCACGCATATTAACAAACAGTCTTAAACTAAAATTTGATTCTTTAGTGACAAGCCAGCACTGGCAATTTTGAAATTTTTTTTCAATCAGCCAAAGTGGCTGGTGGGAGTGTCTGTCTTACCTGCCACAGCTGAAATCTACCTGCATTTGGCAGGTAGCTGGGTGTTAATGTCACACCCTGGCTGTTTGCACCAGACAAAACATGACAGAAATTTAAATACAGCCATTCAGAAGCACAGAATATGCACTCACTCATGAAGTCGTAACGTTTATAATCTAATTAAAACATATCAAACCTCTTTATCATTATTAAATTACATGCTAGATCACTGTGTTGGTTTTAAGTCTTTTTCAAACGTTTTTTTTTATTTTCAAGATCTGCTGCTGCTTTCAGTCGTATGGCAATAAATGTCATGTAACTCCCATTATTAGAATTTAACACTAAATAAAGCACATGATATTTACCTGAGGTGATCACGGTTTATCCTGTTGTTCAGCTGCAAGAAATAAGCTGTTTCTAATATATCAATTCGAAGTGTTGGTTATAACAAAAACTCCTTATAATATAATAAAAATATTTTGCTATCGCATGCCGTTAATTTAGAACACGACTTTAGAACTGACTCGATCGTCAGACTCACTCCTCAGTCTGGCAACCTGCCTGTGTTTTGATTCAGAAATGTAATAGCTAATTCCACCACTGGGTGTCAAACTTACATACTACACCTTTAACATCACAAGGGTACATATTAGTACCTAAAAGGTACAAAAGTGTACCTCTTGAAAGTTTTAGGTACTAATATATACCTTTAAGGTAACAGTAAGAACAAATATATACCTTTTGAAAAGTGACAGCTCTTATACCTCGTGTACTGCAAAACAGATTTAAACACATTTCAAACTCAGCTCATATATCTATTTTATGCCGATTTTTGGT
Source organism: Danio aesculapii (assembly GCF_903798145.1). Lineage (NCBI taxonomy): Eukaryota > Metazoa > Chordata > Actinopteri > Cypriniformes > Danionidae > Danio > Danio aesculapii. The sequence continues at coordinate 41,237,006 of NC_079450.1, read as the reverse complement.
AAATAAGCTGATCATTTTTATGTGGACAATGGTTAATTAGTGATGGTGTGTTAGTGTAAAAATAAACCACACTGATTTTAAAACCAATGATATATTAAAAGTCACCCCAGTCTCATTTTGTCATTATAGCAAAATAAAGCAAAAGATTAAACAAACAACATGGTTAAAAATTCAAGTTCCACAAATGCAAAAAAAGCACACAATCCTGTTCAGAAACACTTCAGATACGTATCTCCCCATGAGCTTTCAGTCCTCTTCCATACTGTGCATTCATTTCACACTGATTTAAAACTGTGTTATACAACACAGATTTACTACCATTAAAGTCCCATTTGTTAAACTACACTTTTTGGATTGTTTTAAAATGCAAATCCACTTCTAATTGATTTTTTTTTTTTTTTGAGTTTGAACAGCTCTCCAAATCTGTTAATTGTACAAATTATTGTGTACATTTATCAGTGCCAAAATTCTGAGTTGCTTGAAAGACTTTAGAAAGAATTTATAAATTATAGGCAAATATCAGGAATATGATCGAACATGGACAAATGAGTAGAATAACAAAATCTGCTGTGCAAGGCTTGAGTCTTTTGGCTTTGTGTGTGTGATTCTATCCTTTAGTCTTTAACAGCATGGTTTCCTCGCTTTCAGTCAGCAACTACATACAATTCCATATTGATTCTAAAGATCAGAAATTAAAACACACTTACTTCTTTAACTATAGGGGGAAATAACACAGTATCAAAAATGTGATCTACACAATCTATTACACACATTTTACGTACAATGGAATCGGACATGAAAACCCTGCTTCCCGATTTATAGGTACTGTGTAGTAATAACAGCATTCAGTTTCACAGGCAGAACAGATCTTAAACATGTTCTAATACTTAATGGTGACAAACGATTATTATTCACAGTTCAACACTGTTAGATGAAAACAAGTGTGTGTAAGCCTGACGCAACGTATCAAAATGTGCCTCACCACACAATATCTGTAAATTAAAAAAATAATGCTAGTTACACACACGCCAGTCATTTGACATGGTGAAGTAACTTTCAAAAGTCCTCTAAAATCATCCCATCAACTGTCTGTATGCAAAAAAAAGCATCTTTGAGAAGGATGTCTGAGCCAGATTGCTGTTCAGGGAGACCTAATATTGCAATTTATTTATCATATTCCACACCTCGTTCTTATTTGACTGATTTTTTCAATGGCGTCCATTTTGTATATTCGGCAGACACTACAGGCACTGTTGACATGCATACAGCTAGAATAATGTCCCTTTAAGTCATCCATATGCCCTAGATCGTGTTTCAACATAAAAGCTTGGATCCATAAATATTTACCACATTCAAAAATGAACAAACAAACAAAAATACAGTATGTTTCTTTGATACAAAAAAAAATACATTGATAAAACGAGATAATTAAAAAGTAACTAGCAGCCTTCAACCCCTCGGGAACCAAAAACAGACAAAATATCATATGTTCACATCTTTGAAATACGCCATAAAACTGATTTCAGACTTGTCTGTCATTAAAAACGCTCTCAATTACACTTACAGATGTGTTATTTGTGAAAAATGTGTTCTTTTATCTGAGCCTCATTGTAGCTTAAATGGTGAAATGATGATGTCCAGTGTTGCTGATAACACGTAAAGCCATCTTTACCCTCAAAATCTTTCAATTTGCCTTGTTTTTACTAACATTTCAAACTATACAAATAACCATGACATGTCTATGTGCAGACAAAAACAATATAAAACGAAATAAATAAAGACTGCACACTGGAATTGTCTTACTTGATAAAAATTACAAGTCAGTAGTCTGAAACTGGAGCTGTCGTGTTAAGACGTAAATTAAGAAATCCTAACTATCTACTGTATATCACTACCACCCAAAGCATCCCTTTAAAGCCAACTATCTATCTACGCACAGTATCTAAAAGGGTATGCGATCAGCAGCACAAAAACCCCGAACTTAATAGGGAGTTGAACTGAATACTAAAGTTTGAATGAGATCGAAGCAGGTATATATCAAATATCTAAGAATTGTTACAGCTAAATCTACATGGAGGTGAAATCTGTCAGCTTTGGCTGATTTTTTTTATCATTTATTTTGTGTATCCCCATTCTTTTCTTATGGTCAAGTTATGGCTAAGATGTAAATGGACAGCTCAAATTTGTAGCATATATTCATTTAATACAAAAGCTATTTTCTCTTTCTCACTTTTCATTTGATACAATCATAGATTTGTGCGTGTAGCTCGTCATATGGAAGCCCCCTTTTTACCTCGGAGTAAAAAAATAAAAAAGTAACAGTGAGATAAACGTTTAAAAGTCGCACTGTGAGATAAAAAGCTGAGATGTTAAGTCATACTGCACGATATAGATGTTGTTTTGACATATAAGGTCACATTTTGAATTATAAAGTCACATAAACAGTCACAATATTGAGAAAGCTGCAATTGTGAAATAGTTGCACTGTCAAATATTAGCTGAAACAAACCTGCAGTTGCTAGATGTACACTCACTGGCCACTTTATTAGGTACACCTGTCCAACTGCTCGTTAACGCAAATTTCTAATCAGCCAATCACATGGCAGCAACTAAATGCATTTAGGAATGGTCAAGACGATCTTTTGCTGTTCAAACCGAGCATTAGAATAGGGAAGAAAGATTATTTAAGTGACTTTGAACGTGGCATGGTTTTTGGTGCCAGATGGGCTGGTCTGAGTATTTCAGAAACTGCTGATCTATTGGGATTTTCACGCACAACCATGAAAAAGAGAAAAAAGAGACAATATCCAGTGAGCGGCAGTTCTGTGGGCGCTAATGCCTTGTTGATGCCAGAGGTCAGAGGAGAATGGCAAGACTGGTTCGAGCTAATACAAAAGCAACAGTAAATCAAATAACCACTCGTTACAACCCAGGTATTTTCTTGGCACACTTTGGGCCCATTAGTACCAATTGAGCATCGTATCAACAGCACAGTCTACCTGAGTATTGTTAATGACCACCTCCACCCCTTTATGAGCAAAGTGTACCCATCTTCTGATAGCTACTTCAGAACGCGCCATGTAATAAAGCGCAAATCATCTGGTTTCTTGAACATGACAATGAGTTCACTGTATTCAAATGGCCTCCGCAGTCATCATATCTCAATCCAATAGAGCACCTTTAGGATGTGGTGGAACGGGAGATTCACATCATGGATGTGCAGCCGACAAATCTGCAGCAACTCCGTGATGCTATCATGTCAATATGGACCAAAATCTTTGAGGAAGGCAAAAGAGGGTCCAACCCGGTACTAGTAAGGTATACCTAATAAAGTGACCGGTGAGTGTATAGTCTCAATACTGAGAACGTTATAATTGAGAGATATTATTCACACTGTCATGTATAAAATTACAAATCCAAGGAACAAACTTTGGTGCTATTTACACTAGTGCGTTTTCATTTTAAATATGTTTTGTTAGTTATGCCTGTCATCCACACTACTCTTGACGTCTTCGACCTGCGAAAATGGAGCATTTTGAAAGCACTAAAGACCCCATTTTAATTTGAAAACACTTACAATCACAATCATCAGCACTTTTAATAGTTTATTTTACAAACTTGTATAATGATGTTGTTCTATTGGAATTTTCATTCCAAAATTGACACTGCGCCATCTAGTGGCTGTTTCCCAAATCGCACTAGAGTGTCACCTCTTGGTGATTCTATGCGCTTTGCTGAAACTTTTGATTTTGTTATCAAAACGTTCAGAACATCAGGCAATGTCTGCAGAAGTCGTTTTTGGTGGAAACAAGCAGACATTATCACTGTTGGCATTGGATCAGTCCTGCTTGTTGCCAAGGTAGGTAATACACAGACATACACACACGAATGAACGTTATGAAAATTAAAGTTTGTTGTACAGTTGTCAGTTCACTTCCGTAATTTGGTACAATTGCATTCACATCAGAAGTGAACCATACCAGAGTTCGCACGAACTAACAGGCGGACTCAGGTATGGTTCACAGGTGCAGACCCGAATTCAGAAAACAATGTTCACACTAGCTAAACGTACCATACTCTGATGTCAAACGAACCAGGGTGCTGACTAAAAGTGCTAGTGTGAAAGCACTCTAAGTTGCCGCAAAAAAATCTCAAGATTTGTTTTGTTTCAGCTCATTTAAAATACGTAGTTTGAACAAGCAGCAATATATACATATATTTTTGGGTGTAGAGTTTCATGTGTTTTAGGCTGTATAGCATGGATAGAGATTAAAATTGCAGTCTGGATTCTAAAATGCCATTTTAAAAACAAAAATGCACTAGTGTAAATGCCACCTTATATTTGTTAGATGTAAAATTACAATATTGAAAAAAAGATGGCAATGAGTATAAAGTTACACTGCAAGTTGGAGCTACTACTGCAAGAGATGCAAAGATGTAAAATCACAATATTGAGAGTGTCACAATTGTGAGATATAAAGTCACTCTGAGTCGCAAATAGCGAGAACAAACCCTTAAATTGGAACGTTTCAAGTTACTACACTTAGAAAGATGTAATTGTGAGATATAAAGTCACACTGTAAGTTATAAAGTCACAATTGTGAGAAACAAACATCCAATTGCAAGAGTTAAAATCACCATTTAGAGAAAGAGTAATTCCGATATAAAAACTCACACAGTGAGATATAAAGTCACAGTTGCAAGAAACAAACTTGCAGTTGTGACATGAGGTTGCAATACTGAGAAAGTCACAATTGTGAGATATAAAGTCACACTGCGAGTTCTAAAGTCACATTTAAGACAAATAAGTCTATATCTGCGAGATGTAAATATTACAATTTTGAAAAGGAAAGTTGCAAAAAAAAAAGTCACACCATCAGTAATAAAGTCATAATTGCAAGAAGCAAACTTGCATTTTCAAGTAATAAAATTCACAATTTTGGGACTGTCGCAATTGTAAAGTTGCAATTAGCAGGATTAAAATTCCAAGGTGTAAAGTTACAATACTGCAAAAGTTGTAATGGTGAGACTTAAAGTCACAAGTGAAATAAACCTGTGACATACAGAGTAACGATACTGAGAATGTTGCAACTAAGATATAAAGTTTGTTTCTCTCAACTGAATGTTGTAAAATCACAACACTGATGAAAGAATAATGCAATTTTGTGATATAAATCCCCAAATACTTTTGTTATTCTATTACTCTAGGGGAAAAATGGGCTTCCATAATCATCATCTCTGCCAAATCACGTTTAGCAAAAAGCATTATTTTCTATGTGTTAAGTAACGCTACCACCTCTAAAATGTTAAAACACTGATATTTTAAAATACCTAAGAGAAATTCTTATTCAGTTCTCACTGTCTTTAAGCATGATATTGTTTCAGAAGTGAGAGAGAGAAAGTTTCTCAGTGCTTTGAGGATTTGATGGCTTGTGCGAGCACAGATGACACATTCTAGCCTGATTGTGGATCATCTGTGTAAACCCCGATGGCTTTTGATTGCCACCCACATGCAAATTTCACCTAAACACATGGCTTTAAACTGATTGAAATCAAGCTTGAGGTGGCCATCACAATTCTGCCACAACGAGCCTGATATACTGCATCGATATACAGTACTTCATTTCCCAAGGAATGCTAGGAAATGTGATTTTCACTTCTGCAGTCCTTTCACTGTTTGCTTGGTTTCTATAGTACAATAATCTTTCTCCATCTTGCATGCTAATTTGTCAGTTCATTTAAAATCGATAAATCATATCAACTAGTTTTCAAGTTATGTGTAACTGCACGGATGTTCTGTTATGGGTACGATTGCAAAAGCTATGCGAGTTAAACCAGTAAAATTGTCCATCTTGCCCATTCTTATTCAGCATCTGTAAGGCTGTAGGGGGGAGGGGGGCCCAGGGCGTTGTCTGAGGGTGTGGGGGTACCCGGTGGGCCGCTGGATGGCGTGGGAGAAGCACCTGGATCTTCAGAATCAGAGTTCTCCTGAGAAAGGTCATCCACCAGAGCTCTGCGGCCAGCACGCATGGACAGAGGGAGCGGAGCTCGCCTGAGGCAGACACACACACAAACACAGAAAATATTGACATGTGATTCATATACATAATTTAATATACATACACAATGTCCCCAAAGCATATTTGGACAAGGAAGCTGCTTGTTTGCGCAGTTTAGTGTAGCAGTTACTTAGTATGGAAGCACTGTACCACATAATGAAAAAGCTTATCTGGTTATTTAAGGATATTAACTCATTATATCAATATACTAACTTGTTATTTTAATATATTAACTTGTTATTTCTAATAATGACTCATTATTCATGATATTAAGTTGTTCTTTTGACATTAACTTATTAACTTAAAGTTATTCAATTTAAACTAAAGAATGCATTGTAGTAATGTTGACCAACTGTTCGATCAATAACTGAATCCCAGTCTAGTGGGTTTTATTGATATTATATTGAAATGAAAACAAACCTTATGTTGAAGAATAATGAGTTATGTGGAAATAACTTAAGATCTTGAATGATCAGGGAGTTATTATGTCAAAATAACAAGTTATAGTCTTATAGTAGTCTATAGTCTCTACCAAGCTTTCTTTTTTCATTATGTGGTTCATGGCTACAAAACAAAACAAAACAAAACAAAACAAAAAACAAAACAAAACAAAACAAAACAAAACAAAACAAAACAAAACAAAACAAAACAAAACAAAACAAAACAAAACAAAACAAAACAAAACACAAAACAAACAAAACAAAAAACAAAACAAAACAAAACCAAAATTAGATTTTTATTTTTTTCCTAAAACTAGGACATGAATGCATTTTGAACTGTGACCTTAGTGTCCAAATTGTTTTGGGGGTCACTGTTTATGACCTTAAGAGAGAAAGAGGGAAAAAGATTGAAGGTTCTATAATTGGTAAAATAAAGAATCTGTGATTTAACCCCATCTATAAACAGGAAGTGTCGCAGAACCCAAGGTAGATTGCTGTACACCATCCTATGATTCTGAATTCAATTAGTTACAAAAGACCAAAAAACTCTAATCTTAGCAGGAAACCTTGAAACAACAACAGAATCAAGAGGAGACAGGGAAATGCCCATAGAGGAAAACAAACATAGGCTGACACTTTATCTATGTACAGTATGTTCACACATGAAAACCTACTGTTCTGACTTCTGGCGTTCTGTGATGCTGTGTGGGTGTAGGAGACAAACGCACAAATATAGATGGACACACAATCAGACAGATTAGATGAGTAAATGAGTGAATGAAACATGCAGTATAACATGAAGTACATTGATAGCAAATTAATTTAAAAACAACAAAAAAACGTTTCACACTAAAAATCCAATAAATCAAATTTCAGTGACCAGCAATTTTGGATTTAGTGATAATCTAGTTTTGGTCGATAAGATTTACAGTAGACTCTTAAAAACTAAGTATATGTTTGTTGTTATGACCGTTATAGGAGTCTGAAAAAATTTAACTACATATATATTATATATAAGTAATATACATTAGTCATATATATTAGTAATATAGAATTTGGTTATATTAAACACTATATACAGTATATTCATTTGCAGGAAATGATGGGCCTGATCCAAGCAAAAAAAATCTTGCTTGTTGTTGGTTTTTTCTCTATACGCAAAATGGCAAACACATTGTCATAACCTTCATCATCCTTACCTGAGTTGGGAGCGGAGAGTGTTGAGCTCGCGGTTCATGCTCTGCATGCTGTCGCTCATTTCCTCCAGCTCTCGCTGTAGTTTCCTGCGCTGGGCATTGGAGCGAGAGTTCTCTTCCTCCACCTCCTCTAGCTGCCTCTTCAGTTGACGGAGACGCCCCATGGACTTATCCAACTACAAAGATAGAGAGATTTTATAATGTAGAAATTCAAGTGTAACCCACTAACCACAGCGGTACAGCCCGAACGTAAGTCATATAAACGAAAGCAGACTATAAAAGATTAGCTACATACCATACATTATGTAATCCAGACTCTTTTGTAGCATGCAGGGTTATATATTGTGAAAGGAAAATGCAATAAATAAATAAATAATTTGAATGAGATTTTGGGATGAGTCCATTTTTTTAAAAGTTATAATTTGATCATTTGAATTGATTGTTTTAATGTGATTTAACTCAAGCTAGATGATTTGGTTAGATTTATCCAAACAAACCTAATAATAAGTTTAATAAAATGCAAAAATAGCTTTTGAAAGATTTGCGCAAACAGCAAAACAACTAGTTTCATGTATTAAATTCTGTAAAACTGTAAATTGTAAAAGCTGTCAATTATTAGTCTAATTATCATTTCCTAATGCTTTTTAGTTCTGGAAAAAAATACTATATTATATTATATTATATTATATTATATTATATTATGTTATATTATATTATATTATATTATATTATATTATGTTATATTATATTATATTATATTATATTATATTATATTATATTATATTATATTATATTATGTTATATTATATTATATTATATTATATTATGTTATATTATATTATATTATATTATATTATATTATATTATATTATATTATATTATATTATATTATATTATATTATATTATATTATATTATATTATATTATCAGGATTCTGTCACTTCGGTCTTGTCAATTCTTCCTTTGGTGGAGACATTAGTCCTGTCCTCTGTGATCTGCTTGAGTTTTCTCGGGTTGAGCATTCTTATTCTTGTCTGTCTCCGTCTTGGCCACACTCGGGCGTGCTTGGGATACGTGCTCAGGATGCGTGCTCTCGTCCTGGTGTTTGTGTTTGTTCTGGTGTTTGTGTTTGTTCTTATCAGCACAGTGCTCAAACAACACAGCTTGAAGATCAACATCGTAACATGTAACTTTACCGAATTATCGACTAAACAATTCTCTCGATACCAGCTGCTTACATTCCTGAGACGGTAAACATGGCTGCAAAAATGCCTCTGGATTGGATTGATTTAGAATCTCCCTGCTGCACAAACTGCCACAGACTTTTACAAAAGTTCGCAGTTCTTGAAACAAAGTTACTTGCGATCCAACCAGAACTGCTGGATCACACAGGACCGCTTCACCGTGGACCCCCACATCATACAGTCGGTGAGTCCTGTAAATCTGTTCCAGCTACTGTTTTGAGCAAAGAAAAACAGCATGATAACTGATGGCATAATCAAGGTGTGAGACCAAAAGATACTCGGGGGTCAGATCACGAAGATCATACGCTGCTGCATTAGCATCCTCTACCCCAAATACAGCTTGAACTCAAGTACAGCTTCAGAACAGATATGAAGTTTTGAGTAATATAGGTGAAGAACCCCCAAATGCAGTCAGACAGAGATCGCATGACTCAGCAGCTAAATCTTAATGTTTTGCTGTTTATTTTATTTTATTATGAATAAAAACCCATCATTTTCCCCACCTACAACCATGACATTATATTATATTATATTATATTATATTATATTATATTATATTATATTATATTATATTATATTATATTATATTATATTATATTAATTATTATATTAATTATTATATTATATTATATTATATTATATTATATTATATTATATTATATTATATTATATTATATTATATTATATTATATTATATTATATTATATTATATTATATTATTAATTGGTTATAAAAATCTAAATCGACAAAACAAGAACGTTAGTTTACATGTTACTAATTAAACTGGTTTTGTTCTGTTTAATATGTTGTTATGGGAAAATGGGAACCAAAACTATTGGTGGGCACCAAGATTCTAAAAAATGTCCTTCATTGTGTTCCACAGAAATAAAGAAATAGGTAGTAACAACATGGGGATGAGTAAATGAAAACAGCTGATGATGGCCTCCTTTTTGAGCCATTTTTCAAGTCAGGCTGTGAAGGTTTGGTGATGAAGTTTTTACGAAGTACCTGCTCTCTATATTGATCTGCATGCCTTCTTTCATCCTCCACTTGCATCACAACTTCTTTCAGTTTCTTCTCTGTTTTCCTCACCAGCTTATTGGCCATGGCTCGCTCTCTAAAGAAAGGAACACAAAATACACAACAGTCACAATGTGCTTTCAAGTGCTTAAGGATTGTAGATGCTTAAAAGATTAATTCACTTCAAAATTCAGTCATCATTTTCTTGCTTTTTCAGCGGTATGCACTTGACCATACAGTACAATGAAAATGTAATGGTAACAATGGCTGTCAAGATTTATTTTCAGTGAATATTTTCAGTTTATTCATGATAAACTTTTATTTTTCTTTGAACGATTACTTGTCTTTTTAGAGGGTTGCATTTGTTGTGAAAAAGGAATATATTTTTTGTCTTTTTTACTTTTCATTAAACAATTGTATTTGTATTGCTTAAAGGTGATATATTAACTAAACTTCATCTCTAGAGTGTGATATGCCTTGCATACTATTGAAGCAGTTTTGATGAAGCTGATAGAAATGCAAAGGCCTGATTGTCTAAAATTATCTTGAGCTCTGCAGATAAACTTCCTGTTAGCAGAGATGAGTTGAAACTGAACACAGAATATGTGCAGTTTAGAAAGTCTTAAGCTTTTAATGTTGTGCAGAGAATTTGTAGAAAAAGAGGATGTATGTATGGGTGCGGCCAATGGAGGACTGGGGAATGATTGACAAGTGACGAATTCCACTAAACTCCACCTGTTAATATAAGCTGTGTACAAAAGCTCAAATCAGGAAATGAAAGTTGTTGTGCACCTCTTGCATTGCATTGAGGATAACAGAATTCTGTGAATCTAATTATTCATTTGTATCCAATAATTTACTAATATTTTTGACATTGAAGAAAACCCTCTCCTGACCTTTTTTACTGAACACGCATGGAATTGACTAGATATTCCAACACAAAAAATAAAAGCACTTTTGACAATCTGCTATTTTTTGTGAGTGTGTCCCCATAATTACAGCTATACCAGTAAATTTTGACACTTTTTTGGTCCCCATGAGGAAAATGGGTCATAAATAACCCAGAATAAAGCATTTTAAATTGTAATAATGCTGATTGTTTTCTCTGAGCGTTGGGATTGGGGGTAGAGTTATGTTTAGGGCATAGTCCCCATAAAGATATATATACAAGCATGCATGTGTGTCTATGAGTGGTTCACCAGACAATTAAAATTCAGTAATAATATGGATTACTGACTCTATCATAATAGGAATTGACAGAATGGCACTTTACAACACTGACAGTTATTGATATGAAAAAACCTGAATAATGACAACATAATTTATTATTACAAATATTGACAGGCTTTAAACAAAAAATTAATGAAGTAAATTGAGCTTACAAATTACACTATTATCTTTGTAGAACTAATCTACATGTACAAATAAGTGTGGTATATAATTAAAGTGATATTGACTTGCAAATTAGAAAAAAAAGGGTTTGTTCATTTGACCAGCGCATTTGTTTCTTACTGTCTTTCTTGCTCCACTTGTTCCTCCATCGATTCGATCTTAGCCTCCAGGGCAGCGACGCTGAGGCGATGTTTCCCCTTCACAGCTCCCTCCATCTCACTGAGACGAGTCTTTAACTCTTTATTCTGCCTCTCCAGAGTCTCTCGCGCACCTTCACTCTTCTGCGCTAGTGTCCTTTCTCCAGATAACTGGACTGTAAGTGTTTCAATCTAACAGAACAAAACAGATGTAGAGGGCTTCATCTTTGTGTTTGTATGTGATAGTTATTATGATGGTTAAGGTTTAGTTAAAGACAGGTAACGTGTGTCTGCTTCTTTGTGTACCTGTAAGGTGCTCTTCCTCTGCCTCTCAGCTAGTAGTTCAGCATTGCTCTGTGCCTCTTCTAACTCTTCCTCCATCTGAGTGATTCTAGTTTCAAGGCGCCGCTTCTCATCAAAAAGAGCAGATCTAAATGGAAAACAGCATTAAACATTCAAAGTTCACAATAAAACTAAACATTAGCGATAATACTGGCATTTATATATTTTATACTTATATCTTAGATAAAACGTTTTTTAATGCAGGGCATTAATTGAATTCTTTTGGGAACTGACTGGATGTAAAGGTAGCTCTGGATTCTAAAATGTGGACTACATTAAATGCACTGCAGGGATTGTAAGCGATGACGTGTTTTATTTTTAAAAATGTTTTTAAAGTTTCCAAAGCTGTTGCTGCAGTAACTATTTTATTTTTTCGAGTTTCATTAATTTGATTGTATTTTATTTTATTTTATATTTTATTTTATAAATTTTTTTTATTTTATATTGTATTTTATATTTTATTTTATACTTTATTTTATTTTATATTTCATTTTATTTTATTTTTTATTAAAAATTTTTCCAAATGATACTTTAGAAATCGCTGTAGATATTTGAATATATTTTATTATTGGTATATATATTTTATTTATTATTATTATTATTATCTACATGTATTTTATTTTATATTTTTATTTAGTTTAGTTTAGTTTAGTTTAGTTTAGTTTAGTTTAGTTTAGTTTAGTTTAGTTTAGTTTAGTTTAGTTTAGTTTAGTTTAGTTTAGTTTAGTTCAGTTTAGTTTAGTTTAGTTGGGTTTTGTTTTGTAAATGCAATTATTCCTGTGAGGGCAATTTGAGTTTACAGATATTATTATTTGTAATCTTCAGTGCCAAATGGTACTTCAGAAATCACTGTAGATATTTGAATATATTTTATTATTTTTATACATATTTTATTTATTATTATTATCTACATATATAAAAAAGCAATTGTATACGTATAAATAAAAGTGTTATTGACATTTAAATAAGAAAACTACAGGGTTTGGAAGGACAATTGTTCATTTGACTATAGCATTTGTTTCTTGCTGTCTTTCTTGGTCCACTTGCTCCACTTGATATTTGAATATCTTTTATTATTATCAATATTGGCCAACAAACAATTGTGCGATTAGTATAGTTGTTGAAACCATCTTTTTTCTCCAGGGTTGCTCAATGACTACAATTTGTCTGTATAAAAGAAGAACAATGCAAAAGAAAAACAATGATCATAAACTGATACTGACTTTCCAGTTGCACTGTTGATGATTTCATCTGCCATTTCATCTCTTTCCTGCTGGGCTTGCCTCTTCTGCCTCTCAGAAACAGACAGATCCTATCAAAACAACAAAGAATAGAAAGATAAAAATGAGGAAGAAGCTTACAGTTATAATGAGTTGCAATGTCAGGTTAACACACCTCTGTCAGCTGCAATAGTTCTGCCTCCAGTGTCTGCAGACGTTTTTCGCTGTCCTTTGATTGGGCAACAATCTCATCTCGAGCCAACTTGGTTTCGTCAAGCTCACGAATAAGCTCCTTCATCTGAGTCTTAAAAAACACACAGGAACACACCAAATATTTACATCAGGGCTTTACAACTGTCATCCTATGAGCAAAATCAGGTTCCTGAATCAATTATATAAACAAATGAACAATGAATGTGTAACACATGAATTCCAGCTGTAATGCTAACTAGTTAAACTAAAAATAAATTATTATTATTTTTTTTTTACCTAATCTATTACTGAAAACTAATAAATTAAGTTAAAATATTAAATCTATTAGGTGTAGCAAGTTGAAGTAATTTTTATAGTTGATCTAAGGGTTTACTTTTTACATGGGCAGTATATTAGCCCCCAGAATTATTAGCACCCCTGGGTTTTTTTCCCCCTATTTTTCTGTTTAACGGAGAGAAGATTTTTTTCAACACATTTCTAAACATAATAGTTTTAATAACTCGTTTCTAATAACTGTTTTATTTTATCTTTACCATGATGACAGTAAATCATATTTTACTATACATTTTCAAGACACTTCTATTCAGCTTAAAGTGACATTTAAAGGCTTAACTAGGTTAATTAGGTTAACTAGGCAGGTTAGGGTAATTAGGCAAGTTATTGTTTAGTGATGGTTTGTTCTTTAGACTATTGAAAAAAATATAGCTCAAAGGGGCTCAAATTTAAAAATTTAAACTGCTTTTATTCTAGCCAAAATAAAACAAATAAGACTTTCTCCAAAAGAAAAAAATATTATCAAACATACTGTAGAAATTTCCTTGCTCTGTTAAACATATTTTGGGAAATATAAAAAAAAAATTCAAAGGGGGGCTAATAATTCTGACTTCAACTGTATACACGATTATATAACGATTAATGAAACTGACAAACCTGGAGACGTTTCATCTGGCGAAACGCTTCTTCTCTGCCCCGATTGGCTGCTTCCACCTGAGCCTCTGCCTCTTGCAGCTCTGTCTCCAGTTGTTTCTTAACAGTCAAAGCCTGAGCTCTTTGAGTCTTCTCCTCCTCAAGCATTGTTTCAAGTTCTCGTACCTGAACAAACAAATGAAGAAAGGTAAGGAATCAAATATACACTGAAAAAAATACTTTTGCTGCTTGTTTAAACTGCTTATTTTAAATGAGACAACACAATTCTTAAGATTTTTTAGGGGGGGACAACTAATTTTTGTAATGTTCAATCCACTTAAATTTGTAAAACTGATTAAGTTAACTTTTTGTTGAAACAACATGAAGGAAATTGTGGGAAACCCTGCATTTTTACAATGTAGAGTAGGAGAGAAAGGAGGTCTGAAATTCTTAAAACACACTGTAAAACCCAACAGTCAACTTTATCAAATGAAATTAGTGTAGTTAACTCAAAATTGACTAACAGTTAATTCTACTCATTTGAAAAGAGTTTTGAACTCAGTGTTGAAGGTAATGAGTTAATTAAATAATACCTCATTACTTAAACTTAAATGGAGTAAGTTCACAGTACTATATAGATTAGTTTTTTTTTTACTCAAATGGTTTGTAGCAATCGGTTTCCTCAAACGGTTTGAGTTGCCTTAACTTATTGGATTTTACAGTACTCAGGTTATTTGAGTTCTCTTCATTTATTAGGGTTTAATGTGCTCAGATTGATTTGTTTACTCAAATGGATTAAGTTCACAGTACTCATTAGGATTAGTTTTTGAACTTAAATGGTTTGTTGCAATCGGTTTCCTTAAATGGTTTGAGTTACAGTACTTTAACTTAGTTTTACAGTGCATTATTTCAACCCATAACTCCTTCATTCTGATGGAGATATTTACCTGTTTGTTGAGTGCCCTCCTCTTTTCTTCTCCTTTCTCCTCCTTGGTGCTGATCTCTCGTTCAAACTGAGCTCTGAGGGCCTGAAGTGTGACCTCCAGTCGGAGACGAGCGTTCTCCGCCTCTCCCAACTCATCCTCCAACTCCTGCGTCTGTTCTTTCAGAGACTGCGCCTCTGTTTCCAAAGCCCGCCGAGAACGCTCCAGCTCATGGACCTGAGGAGGCCAAATAATATGGGCAAAAAGGGTAGGTAAAAAATTATATACGAATATGAATCATATTCTTAAGAAAATTCAGACTTAAAGTATTTGTTCAAATATAAATAAATGCTGAGAAAAAATATATATGTATACACATCATCTTACTATCTTTTGGGAGAAGCCTATGTCATTTTCAATTAAAAAAAAAAAAACTTGGTTGAATAAAAGTAACATTAAGTCAGAATTTGTCAGGGGTATGAATAATTTTGGGCTTGAATGTACATACTGAAGAATCAATTAACTATTTTTATTTATTTTCAAACAGTGCAGCACATGTTCATGAACTATGCAAGAAGTATGGTAAAAAAAGCAAACTGTACATTTTTGCCGACATCATCTTGGGCATTGACCAGCTGCTCCATCTCCAGGCGAAGCTGCTTATTGGTTCTCTCCAATTCATCTCTCTGCTCTGTTGCTTCCTGCAATGCTCTAGAGAGAGACAGGAAGCGCGTCTCCTTCTCTCGACTCTCTGCTTCAGCGCGGTCACGTTCCTCCTGCAGCCGAGCACTCACTGCCTTCTCCTCTGCCAGACACTAAAGGTTGAAGGTCAAAGGGTGGGTAATATTCAGAGATACAGTACACTGCTGCACCATTAAACTTACAAATATTAGTTTAACTATTCCTTAAAATGCGGTGCTACTCAACCAACGTTCCAGGAGGACCACCAGCACTGCATGTTTTGGATGTTTCCTTTGTCTGTCACACCCATTACAGGTCTTTTAGTCTCTGCTAATGAGCTGATGATCTGAATTAAGAGTGTTTGGTTAAGGAGATATGGAAAATGGGCAGAGCTGGTGGTCCTCCTGGAACATGGTTGAGAAACACTGTTTAATGCATCTACTTGTCTCCTCATTCACTGAATATCGACTTATGCCATTTAATCAGTATCATTTATCAATCCATCTATCTATCCACTCTTCCATACACCAGCTGATTCGACCGATTCCATCCAGCCAATCAACCCATTAATCCACAAGTCAGCCCATCCATCCATTCTGGTAATATGTCCATTTCTTCATCCATACATACCCCTTAATCCCTCTATCCACCTGTGCATACACTTAGCATACACTCAGTCAGCATAACTATCTATTTGCCAGCCAATCGATCAACTCATCCACCCATACACCAATCAATTCATTCATTCATCTACACCAGTCGCGGGACAACGACGGGGAGTCACTTGGTGATATTTAAACGTTTATTTTCATGTCTATTTTTAATGGATTTCTAAACCTTTAGAATTACCATATTTTAACCATAACCCACAGAAGATAAAATAGTAGTTTTAAATAATAAAAACAACAACATGCAAATGAAAAGCTATCAGCCCTTAAATAATTTATTTTATAGGATTGGTGTGTTTATGCTAGATTAACCTCACAGCAACACCACAGCTGCAGCAGATTGATTTTATAGCAACAGGTTAAACTTTATATATATATATTATTTAAGTTATTTTCATTTATCTGCTTGCGCTTTCAGTATTGCAATAAATGTCATGCAAGATGGTAATCAAAATTACATTAGAAATGCATAAAACCTGAATAGCAGTATTTTTTCATGTGGTCAAATGACTGCTGGTTTTAAGTAAAAATATTACTTTGAGAAAAACTAAGGCTTTAAATTTTTCAGGGTTTATTTTTTGCTTTAAGGCAGATTATTTAAAACACTTTAAAACCAGAAACCTTGATTTTTTACTTAATCCAATACAAAAATGTACTTAGTGTCACTTTTTTCAGTGTATCATCCACTAGTAAATCCATCTATCCATTAACCCAGCATCCATTTTTCGAAATATTTATCTAATCATTCAGTACAACCAAAGTCAATGCAGTCATTCCATCTATTCCATCCATGCACCAGTCAATCTGTTTATACTTCCAACCATCTGAACAATCAATCAATCCATCCATAAACTCACCAAACTCTCAATCCATTTGTTCACTGATCCAGTGAGTTCATCATCCACCAGTTTATCTATACTTATTCATTCATTCATTCATTCATTCAGTCAGGCAATGTATCCATCCATCCCATCCATGCAACACTCAAACTATCCATCCATCCAAAAGTCAAACTATCCATCCATCCATCCATCTATCCATACATCCAACACTCAAACTATCCATCAATCCATCCAAAAGTCAAACTATCAATCCATCCATCCAACACTCAAACTATCCATCCATCCATCAAATCCATTTAATCCATTTAATCCATTCATCCATCCATTCAGTGAACCTGTCCATTTATCTACAAGTCAGTCTAACCAATAAAACATTCTTTTCTTCATCCATTTACCTCTGTTACATACCTGATCAAATTTCTTCTGTCTCTTCTCCAGAGCAGTGCAGTTCTGTCTCTCTCTCTGCAGAGCGATGGTCATGTCCTCTATCTCCTCTCTCAGCCGTTCTTTCTGTCTCTCTATGCGCTCTTTCTCCTCTTCTTTGGATCTCTCTCTCTGTACGGCGTTCTCCAAATCTCTCTGCATCTTTCTCCTGGTCTCCTCCCCAGCCTCCACTGCTGAATTGACTTCCTCGGTCTGCCTCTTCAGATCAGCCAGCTACAAGGAGACATAACCATAATGTATCATGCAGCGCGTTAAAGACTGTTTAAACAGAAAAGGTGTTTTCTTGTTGTGTACATAAAATGATTGCATACCTGTTGTGTATGGTTCTGAATCTGGCGTGTAAGTTCTCTAGTCTTCTCCTCCTCCTCCTCTAATCTCTCCATTAGTCCAGCTTTCTCTTCCTCAAGAGCACGTACACGTGAACCTAGTGCCAACTTCTGCCGTGTCTCTTCCTGTAGTAGCTCCTAAAGGATAACGCACACACATATACACACTCATAAAATAAGCTTGCTAAAGAGGCCTTTACATTTACAGTCTCTAAGATATGCTTTAAAATAAAATAACAATCAGAGTGAGCTGAGAACCTCTCTAGAGGATTTAAATCCTATTCATCCATCTAATGCAATGTTATAAAAGTGTTTCATCCAAAGAAGTTCAGATAAGTCCCACGAGCCTATTCAAATGTAGTGGAAGAGAGCAAATTAAAACACACAAGTTACCTGCACATCATGCAGTTGGCTCTCCAGGCTGCTGACCTCCTTATGAAGGCGGTGAGATTTGGAGTCAGATGAGGAGAGGGAGCTGGACAGAGACTCAAGCTCTGACTGAGAGGGAGAAACTTGAAAGTTAGAATGTTTTTATGATTCACTGGAGTTCAGTTTCAGATTTGAACCAGCAACACATTTTACACCTAACCTAAACTTGTCAAGTTCTTGTTTGTAACATTGGAAACCAAATGCTAGCTTGGACCAACAAATGATCAGTTTTAACCAGGCTATCATGTACAAAAATTTATTGGCTTTACATGGTTATTCCAGATGCAGAACTACTATAAGACAAAATGTATGGTGATATTGACAATGATGTAGCAACGTACTGAATGCTCACTTCACACATAAAACACTTTCATAGTAGCGAATGTTCATTCATTTCTTTTCGACTTAGTCCCTTTATTAACCCAGGGTCACCACAGCGGAATGAACCACCAACTTATCCAGCACGTTTTTACGCAGCGGATGTCCTTCCAGCCACAACAGATCTCTGGGAAAGCAGCGAATGTTCTGTTTATTTATACTTGACCAGAAAGAAACCCAAAATCAGAGTCAACTAAATAATGCTGCACTACACAAAATTGAGAAGAAACATGAAACTGAAAACATGTGTGTAAATGTGATGATTTAAATGCATTATTTGACAGTGACTACGTTTACATGGACATCAGTGATCAAATTATTAGCTTTAATCTAATAAAGCGAATAATAAGACTAAGGTGTTTACCTGAGTTGCTTTTTAAATGTTCCTTTCATGATCCCGTTTTATGTTATAGCACATAATTTGAATAATGTAATTTCGGGTGCTTTATTTTTAATTTGTCGACTTGTCGAAACTGCAGTTTGCCACTTTCACTTTCATTCATGAACATTTCATGCACGCCCTCCATGACAAACAAGATATTGGATGCAACTATGAACTGTTGTAAGAGTTGTTTTAATGGAAGTTCATAGCGCATGCTGAATGGAAGAAAAAAACCTCTGCATTTCACAATGCAGGTGTCTGTGGTTTGCACTGACTCGGTAGGTGCAAAGAGTGTCAAACAGCTGTCTGTGTGTGTGTGTGTGGACTATCCTGTCGCAAAATATGGCGAAAAGTCCTACATGACGGTAATAGTTTGATTAAACTGTTTACATGTATGTACTGCACTTCAATAATGCCACTAAAATCGGCATTCTCCACATGTCTTAATTAGATTTCTCTTTAGTTCGATTATGACCTTAATCTGAATAAACTAATCAAAAATCGTAGTTTACATGGTAGACTCTTAATCAGATTATTGTCTTAATTGCATTAAAATCGAATTATTGGTGTCCATGTAAACATCGTCACTGAGAGGAAATATTAAAAAAATATATATATATTAAATGTGAAAATTTTATTTTTCTATATATAGTCAGTGAAACATTTTTCATTGTTTATTAAAGTCATTTGGTCATCGTCTGTATTCTTTTAAAATCTTTAAATTTGATATTAAGCCTTGAAGGGCAAATACTTAATTTAATTCATGGGGCATATAATTTAACAAATATAATTCAATAGTTCATATAAAGAATAAAATGTAATAAATATTATCATATTATTTATATAAAATTAACATCTGCAATGGATAAAATATTTAGCACAGCCTTATATGCTTAATTTGAACAAGAAAATTTGATAATTTACATTTAGAGTACATTTAGGGTCTCTGTCATGTTAATTTATGAAAGAGAACTGTTACGTACATATTGTTTGTTATATGGAATGCAAAAACTTTGAAGCTCAATATCTTAAAATCATTTAGAACGCAGATAGAACCTTATAATTCCAAAGTGACGAAATTCAATAAGACAATAATATGATAAAAGTGGATGTGAGTGTAATCCCTCATTTGTTTGTCCTTAAATGCCTAACAACTACTGTGTGTGCATCCTGTAGCAAAATGTAACAAAAAGTACTACAAAAATGTAATAGTTTGATTAAGGTGTTCACATGTCTATAGAACAATCCACGTCTTAATTTGAGTTCTGTTTAGTTCAATTATGACTTTTTAGTCATGTTAAGGTAATCAAAAATTGCTGTTTACATGGTAGACTCTTAAGACTCTCTTTTTGAAAATAATGAATAAATTAAAAAAAGAATTCGAATTCTGTCATTTCAGGGTTTCTGCAGGTTTCATCAAGTTAAATTTAAGACTTTTTAAGACATTATGAATGGAATTTTTTACTTATACAGGGTTAAATGCTAAGGATTTTTTTTTCGAATATCCCAATTATAAAAGATTTTCACTTGCACTATTAAAAATGAATCAAATTTAATACATTTAATAATACATTTGTTTGAATTTATTTTTAAATTAATTTTCAAATATATCCATTTACAAACCCTTTAACTAGGCCAACACGCAATCTGCGCACAGGAATCTGCAGATTTCCACATGAATTTTCCAAAATTCATTTACAGTAATATTATTGACTAATATGAAAACGTTCCTATGATTTATTTACATTATAGTTTAGTAATATTACCTAATATTTACCTAATAAGTGGATCTAATTGAATTTGCATTGTAAACATCAAATAAAAATCAAAAACGTATCATTTATATTTTATACAATACTGTCAAAATCATTCTGCATAAATGAGCAGATTTGTTTTTACAAAATTCTGTAAAAACTTTACAAAAATGTCAGCAGATTCTGTCTGGCCCTACCTATAACCCTTACCAAGAATAATACAAAACATAGCTGTCAATTACTTCAGTCTACAATAATAATAATTTAATAATAACATATAACAAAAAATATATGTCAGGTCAGTATGCTCAGCAGTAAATAAATCGAGAACTTTTAAGCAAATGTTACTGTAAGGAAAGTAATAAATGCTATTTTAAATAAAAATTTAAAAGTATTATTGAGATGTATTGTTAGTGATTGTATGGCTGTTAATGGCCAGATTGGGTAGCTACAGATGAACAAAGGAAAATTAATGCCTGTTAATAAAAGATTTAAGACCTACAACACAACTTTTCAGTAGATTTAAGACTTCCTAAAGCCTAAAATTTAGGTTTTAAGATTTAAAACATTTTAACACTTTTTAAGACCCTGTGTTTTTCATTTTACCTGTAGTTTACTGAGACGTTCCTCTCTCTCTTCTCTTTCTCTCTCTGCCTGCGAGAGGCGTGCGTTGAGCTCCTGTAACTGTCCTTCTGCTCTTTTTCTGCCCCTTTCGCTCTCCATCTTCCCTCCCTGTAAAGTCTTCAGTTCAGCACTCAGATTCAAGCGCTCCTCCTCCATAACAGCCTTTGCCTTCTCCAGCGACTGACGGGACTGCAGACATACACACACACACATCAAAGGTTGGCAAAATACCAGTATAAACCTGGCTTCCAGGTCGCTTGAACAAGATTCATTTGGTGTAAACCCAGAGACTCACTCTTTTGGTGTTGTCAAGTTGCTCCTGAAGTGAGTCTATGGCAGCAGTGTGTTTGATACGGAGCTCTGACAGCTGGGCTTCATGACGACGAGTTTCTTCCTCTAAACATCTCTGAAGCTCTCCTAACTCAGCTTCACGACGAGACCTTAACATTCACAAACACACTTAATCTGGTTAAATAAATGCCTGTGGTAACTCTACCCTTCTGAAAAGAAGCAGGTTAAATTGTATTGAAGGTGTTCTCATAGTGTACTCCAAATATTTTATGACTATATATAAAAAGTACACTTACCTATCTAGCAATTAACTATGCTTAATTGAGATTTTTTATTTGTAATGACATGAGTACAAATAATTTACAGAATTCAATGATTTTGATAGTAAATTTAAATCGTATTTTAAGTACTGTTGAAAAATATTTTGAAATAGAATGTAGCACATTAATTTATATCCAAAGGAAAAGTAAAGCTGCATATGAAGCCCTAATTAAATGAGTTAAACGTTCATTTAATGTCAGCTAATTATATTTCATATTAATTTGAGCTATAATTAGGGATGTAATGAGCCGGAGCCGGTTAAAAATTAATATATATATATATATATAAATATAAAGTAATTTTCTGTAACAACTATCCTTAAATGTTTTCTTATCTGCATGACTCAGTCTCTAAGTAGTTACCCTGAATATTCAATTTTTAGTATTTAATAAAAATGAAATGTAAACATTTTCTCTAAATATTGTTAGAGACTGCACACACCTGAGTTCTTGCTGAGCAGCTGTAGTGTCCAAAGTATCTTCCAGCTCAGTCCTCAAAGCCTCTAACTCCTCTCCAAGATCTCTCCTCTGTTTTTCAGCTCTTTCCCTCATCCCTCGTTCATTCTCCACCTCCTCTTTGAGCTCAGAGACCTGAGACATGGCCTCTCTCAGGGCTCTCTGAGCCTCTGTACGACGTGCTCCTTCTTCTTCCAGCCTAAGAAAGAGTGTATGCAAGTGAATGCATGTCATGTTTAAGTTGAATTACTCAAGGTTCCTTCTCTCACTGTGTCCTAAAAATATGCGACACAGCCCTGCGACGTGATAAATGATATATTTTCCATGTTAAAAAGGAGTTTTTGTCTTAACCATCTGTGATGGCAATGCACACAAATTTGTATTTCCATGATGTCGTGGCAGAACAACAGCATATACTACTACCTCAGGTACAGATTATGTGCTTTATTCCGTGTTAAATGCTCCCGATGTGAGCTTAAATACAATTTTACGTGACAATTACAGTTGCAATCAGAATTATTAAACCCCCCTGAATTATTATCCCCCCTGTTTATTTTTTTTTCCCAATTTTTGTTTAACGGAGAGAAGATTTTTTTCAACACATTTCTAAACATAATAGTTTTAATAACTCATTTTAAATAACTGATTTCTTTTATCTTTGCCATGATGACAGTAAATAATATTTTATTAGATATTTTTCAAGACACTTAAAGTGACATTTAAAGGCTTGACTAGGTTAGGGTAATTAGGCAGGTTACTGTAACTAGGCAGGTTAGGGTAATTAGGCAAGTTATTGTATAAAGATGGTTTGTTCTGTAGACAGTCTAAATAAAATTGCTTACATTGACCTTAAAACGGTTTTTACAAAATTAAAAACTGCTTTTATTCTAGCTGAAATAAAGCAAATAAGACATTTCTGCACAAGAAAAAATATTATCAGACATACTGTGAAAATTTCCTTGCTCTGTGAAACATCATTTGGGAAATATTTAATTCAAAGAGAGGCCTATAAATTCTGATTGCTACTGTATAGGCATACCACTGGAAGCAGCAGCAGACAGTTTACCGCAGATCTTGAAAATAAAATAACTAGCAGGCGTCAGTTTAAAATTAAATGTCAGACCCGTGATTCAGTGCAAACCAACAACTTCAGTCACTCAGCAGAGTAATAATAATGATAAAGAGGTTTAATTTATATTAATTAGATTAATTAAAATTTTCAATTCACTGACTTTCAGTGATTAAAAAGTGAAATTTTCATGACTTATAATAAATAGAAAAATAAGAGCTGTTATGGCTTTCGAGACTATAGTGAATCTGCAACAGATGAATTTAAAGGTAAATTAAGCAGGGTGCAATATTTAGCGAAGTTATATTGATATTTACTAAGGCACAGTTTTCCTTTTCTAACAAGCACACTGTTCAAACTCCTTCCCATCTGCATTGTTTTATATTAAATAACATATTTGTATATAGAAAGAGCTCACCTAGCACACCATACCTAGCACAATTTATAATTTAAATATGAACATGATTTTTCTAATGCTGTTTTTAAAGCGATTTTAACAGTTTTTTATTTTCATAATTTAAAGTCATGTATCAGATCCGATAGAGTCAGCTTTATTATGTTAAGAGGTAACATTTTTTTCTCATTTTGTTTGTCTTATTGTTCTCTTTGTATACATTACATGGACTAATTCCTGAGATCAAAAATCTAATGAATTACGATATGTACATTTGAGTATTTTTCACTGCAAAACAACACAAGAAATGTTATAAATACTGCCACAAATATTACACATATTTTCATATTTTGATAAAATGTGCAACCAATTTTTTTTAATTTTGGTCGCAATAATCAGAAATGTTGATAAATGGGAATTTTAAATCCCTGATATAAAATTCCCTGACTTTTAAAGTCTGGAATACACCTTTTCAAATTCCTTGATATTCAGAAAATCTATGACCCATGAAAACCCTGATTACTTTACCCAGATTCACTGCTGACTTTGTGAATACCTTGTCTGTAATGTGGTGATCTCTTTCTCTCTCTGGCTCAGGCTTCCTCTCAGCTCAGTGACGAGTAAGCTCATGTCAGACAGCTGCTCTTGAGCCTCCACTGCTTCTCCTTCCATCCGCCTCTTCCACTTCTCCTGTTCCAGACGGCCTTGCTCTTCCCTTTTTAGACGCTCTAATAAAGACAAATGTATATTTATGCTTTTATATTATGTTTTTAGGGCATAGTCCACCCAACAATGAAAATTCTGTTATTTAGTGTATTTATTACTTCATGTGAAAAGCAAAAGATGGACTTTATTCTTTTACATGCGGTGATGGTTCATACAGATCAATTCTGACAAACTGCAGACACTATTAGGGAGTACTCTCACTAAGCACGGTTGACTTGAACCATGCCGAAGTGCGGTTGTCCCCCCTCCCCTCTCCCCCGACGGCCTGCACTCACACTGCATCTTTTTTTTATTCATTGTATTTGCTGAATATTTCCATTCAGATGCATAACAAATCTTACAATAAGATATTCACATTTTAGCATAACATCTGTAAACAAAGTAACAAAAAGAAAAAAGAGAAAAAACAAAACAAATAAAGAACAAGAGCGGGTATACATAACATTTACCATACAGAATATTCACACTTCTGGTAGCTTTGCGACTTGAAAGTCCTTTAAGAGTTTCAAAATAAATTTTTAAATTAACCTTGAAATGGAAGATGTTAGGTTTTCTCTCTGACTATTTACACTTGTGTTTATGAAAGTTGCCTAATAATATCAAAAGATTTAACATAAACAGGAGATTCTTCTCACACTGCATCTTTACCTACCGAACCCAAGCACGCTTACGTCATCGATGATGCGACTATTCAGTTTAACAGAAGAGAAGTCCTCTCGCTCAGCACAGTAGACATTGCTTTAGTTATATCGTTTTAGTTTTTTGTGATGCAGTGCCACGAAGTCAAATATTTTGCCGAACAGATAATAGTCCTCATGCTGCAGGTATTAGGAGGTTTGCTGAAGGTGCAGCTGTTGTACAGTGGGGGGTTTGTATCTTTAATATACTATGACAGTTTCCGTTCATTGAAGAGTAAGAATGATAATAAATTCATATCAAAACAGTCCCTTAAAAGTGACATCGCTTCTTCAGTTTCGGGCTCAGGCACGCTTTGCACTATAAGCACACTGCGCCAAAGCTCAACCGAACCGTGCTCTGGCACACCAACTTCCAACCAGGCCAGGATCGGTTAACTGAACTGCACCTGGGCCCGATTCAGAGCACTCACACTTGTCAAACGAACCGAGAAATGTGCCTGGGCACAGTTCGGATAGCATAGTGTGAGTAAGCCCTTTAAGCACCATATGAGTCATATGTTTTGTGCAATATAGACCTGAAGCCATTTAAACGACTCTTCCAGTATTTTTTTGTCATTTTTTTATGTGAGTGAAAACAGGTGCAGAAAGACTACTCAAAATCACTTATAATAGTAACCCCATAATATGGTTTTGAAACTTTGAGGATGGTAATACTTTTTTATGTTTTTGTCCATGTTTACCAAGGCTGCGTTTAGAAAAAAAAAGCATAAAAACACTAGTATTCATTAATTTTTCTTCTGCTTCTTCGCTTTATTCATCAGGGGTCGGCACAGCGAGTCATTCACACATATGCATTACAGACAATTTAGTTTGTTCAATTCACTTATACCACATGGCTTTGGACTGTAGAGGAAATCAGAGCACCTGGAGGAAACCCACATGACACGGGGAAAACATGCAAACTCCACACAGGATTGCCAACTTGCCCAGTCGGGATTTGAACCAGTGACCTAAGTGCTAACCACTGAGCCACCGTGTCCCCAACACTAGTATTGTGGAATATGGTTAGAACTGCTTGTATTAAAATATATTTAAAGATACTTTTTTGTTCTCAGCAGTCATTATTTCTTTGGTGTCACATAATCCTTCAGAGATCCTTCTAACGTGCAGATCGGGTGATCAAAATATAGATTGTAAACAGTTGTGCTATTAATATTTAAGTGGAAACTGTTTTGTACATTATATTCTTTTATTAATAGAAAGTTCAACATTCATTTTATGGTAAAAAATCTACTTTTCAAGCTGATTGGACAGACATATGTGCATGAATGGTGTATAGACCGTCATATTGGGGTGATATAAACACACCCAGTGTTTTTTTTTTCAATTTAACAACATAAAAACCAATATTGATTAACAGGCGCGTCATCATATCCTCAGTTTGTTGATTCACGTCCGCCATTTTCAGCGTGAGTCGAAGCGATATCACTAAAGGAACACCCTAGCTCTATTTTTAGATGCAAGGCTCATTGGGCTCAACACAAGATCAATATTTTCCACATTATCGCTCTAATCGGAATTATTGGTTGTATCTTTAGGTAGGTTTGCAAACATGTGTACTTCTCATTGAGTCTACCTTATACTTCAGCCGTTTGCATTTCTCGCGATCCCAGAAGCTCACTGTGATCTTAACTAGCCTGCGTTTTAGAATTCTAAACATAGGTTTCTATCAGGGTACAATCAAGTCGACGGCTGGGCGCCGTGGACTGCTGCAGACTTGAAGCGCTGTTGTGTGTACCCTGATAGAAACCTATGTTTAGAATTCAAAAATGCGTGGCGCGACGATTCGGGACACTTCATGTTTCTGCCGCGCCACAGAGAGTGTCTGGTGTGCCATGTCGCGGCTTCGAGCGGCGCATCCGGTGCCTCAGTCAAAGTTAATTCAGTGTGCGTGGTTATTAGTTTCTGTGTACAAGCTCGGCACTTGAAACTAGCACACAGTTGGCTGTAAAACTATACAAAGACACATATGATTTTGTACTCTCTGCTTGGTCTGTGTCCGAGTCGTACATGTACAACTGAATGCGGATTCTCTCACTCCTGCTCCTCTCAGTCTGCCTGTCTGACTCTGTTGCAAACGCAGAGTGGGTGAGCTCATGGCCCCGCCCCCTTGTTACGTTGGGCGGGAAGCCGAAACTAATTTACATGTGAAGCAACACACCCCTAAATCAGCGAACTGTGGACACGCTCCCAACATGACACTTTTTAACACATTATAATAAAAAAATCTGAATTGTGTTTTAAACTGAACCTAAACTGGCACACTCAGAAGAACCATATTATTAATATTAAATCATAAAAAAGGTAAACTATGTGCCCTTTAAATCTTTTGCAACACTACAGTTGAAGACAAGGTGGCACGGTGGCTCAGTGGTTAGCACTGTCAGCTCACAGCAAGAAGGTCGCAGGTTCAAGTCCCAGCTGGGCCAGTTGGCATATCTGTGTGGAGTTTGCATGTTCTCCCCTTGTTGGCGTGGGTTTCCTCTGGGTGCTCCGGTTTCCCCCACAGTCCAAAGACATGCAGTATAAGTGAATTGGGTAAACAAAAATTGTCCGTACTGTAAGTGCGTGCGTGTGAGAGTGTATGAGTGTTCAGTACTGGGTTGCAACTGGAAGGGTATTCGCAGAGTAAAAACATATGCCGGAATAGTCGATAGTTCATTCTGCTGTGGCGGATAAATAAGGGACTAAGCTGAAGGAAATTGAATGAACAAAATATTAGCCTTTTAGCCTTTCTTATTTATTTTATTTTGGCTAGAATAAAAATATACACACACACATATACATATACATTTATATATATAACGAAAAAAATAGAAAAAAACTGGTCAATATCATTAGCCCCCTCAATATTTTTGTTTGCATTGGCTACAGAACAAACCAATTTTTCTTCCAATGAATTGCCTAATTGGCGACGCAGTGGCGCAGTAGGTAGTGCTGAAGGTCGCTTGTTCGAGCCTCGGCTGGGTCAGTTGGTGTTTCTGTGTGGAGTTTGCATGTTCTCCCTGCATTTGTGTGGGTTTCCTCCAGGTGCTCCGGTTTCCCCCACAGTCCAAAGACATGCGGTACAGGTGAATTGGGTAGGCTACATTGTCCATAGTGTATGTATGTGTGTGAATGAGTGTGTATGGGTTTCCCAGTGATGGGTTGCAGCTGGAAGGGTATCAAATGCTGGATAAGTTGGCGGTTCATTCCGCTGTGGCGACCCCTGATTAATAAAGGTACTGAGCCGAAAAGAAAATGGATGAATGAATTGCCTAATTAACCTTACTTTACTAGTTAACATAATCAACCTAATTAAACCTTATTACACTTTAAGCTGAATAGTATATTGCAAAATAAGTAGTAAATACAGCAAAAAAATTACAAATTGTTATGTAAAGATAGTTATTAAAATTATTATGTTTCAAATTTCCAGTCACTTTTTTAATTTAATGCGTCTCTGCTGAATAAAGCAAAGTAATACAAAATAAATAATACAAAAACAGAATGCCATACACATATATATATACACACACACACATATATATATATATATATATATACATATATATATATATATATATATATATATATATATATATATATATATATATATATATATATATATATATATACACAATGGATCACTCACACACTACAGTCATTTAATGAATCATTGATGTGACAGCTGTTACCTTCTATATCAGCGATGACAGCTTCCTGCTTGTTTTTCAGCTTGTTGAGACTCTTCACCTTCTCCTCTTCTTCTGTGAGCTGATCTGTTACTTCATTTAGTCTCTCTTCCAGCTGTTTCTTCTCCTGAGAAAGAGAAAAACAAACAGATTCATCATGAGCCACAGTAACAACGCAGCTGCAAATATTCAGACTAATACTCTTCTCTTGCTTACCTTGCTGAATCTGTCCCTCTGCTCTGCCAAAGTCAAGGTCTCTGCTTCCAGACTCTTCACTTTGCTTTCCAGAGTAACTTTCTCCAGCTGGAGGCGCTGACGTGTCCCTTCTTCCTCCTCTAGCTGTTCTTCCAGATCCTAAGAAAAAGAAGCAGTGTTGTTGACAAAACTCTTGCTGGGTTCCATTCAGAAGGGCTCATCCCTATGCCCTAAACCCTTTGGAGGGTCTCTCTGAAGGGATTTAGGACACACAGTAGAGTACTTCCAAATTGAATGAAGTGTGTGACCTCAAACAACTCTCCTGCACAAAGGATTATGGCCAAAAGTGTTCATCAGTTCTATCCTTCAAAATACTTCATTCCAAATTTTTTAAATTTCTTTCCAGAGAGGTCATGTTTTGATCCTCGATTGGTCTCACGCAGTAAAGTGATGCGATTACGCAGGTCAGAGTTCATCAAGCTTAAACTTTGCACCGCAGAGAACTGCGAAACTTAACGCAAGACCCTGCGTTTCCGGTCTGACGCATTTGCATGCGTCTGAATGGAAGTCTATGGGAGGAAAAGCCCAGTGTGACCGCAGCTTTACACATGCCAACCCACCAAATGCAGGTAGATTTCAGCTGTGGAGGGTTAGACAGCCACTCCCACTAGCCACTTTGGCTGATTGAAAATAATTTTTAAATTGCCAGCACTGGCTCATCACTAAAGAATTTTAGTTTATGGCCATTTGTCAATATGTGATCTTAGATTTGAGAAGCAGCACGACTGCTAATTGTTTGTGCGAGCAAAAAAAAGCAGGTGAATACCAAATGAGAGGATGATCAGTCACATGGTGAGACACAGGCGATCCTCACTCACTGACGAGGGCTTTTGTGACCACATCAGCTGTGCGCACGAGCGCTTAAAAGCTCCCGTTTCCTAGCGCGAAGCAACCGTGCCTGAAAACGCAACTGGTGCGATTGTTTCTCTTTGAAATAGCTTGGAAAAAAGTGCCGCTTGTGCACCCACATTCCTGGTGTTTTTTGTAAGCAGTAGAAGTTGCCACTTTCTCTTTAACCATTCTTTGACCAAATTATTAATGGGTCTAACGTTAACTGTGCGTGTGATCATCCTTTCATTATCGCACACGGAATGTTTTTCAGATGTTTTCTTTAGCTTAGTTATTTTTATTAGTATAATTTAATTATCATCCTTTACAATAACATTGCTTTAACAAGAGATTAACTCTTAATTAATATATAGTTAACTGGTAATCATGGGACCTTCAGCCAGGACAGACTACTGTTTACAGTTTTAGACCCATGAGAATAATTTCTTTTTAAATGTCAATAGTTTTTTAAGAACATTTTTGTTGAATAAAAAGTGTTGTGTATATATATTTTGCTTGTTTTTTCACACATTATTTTAAATTTATGGCAAGGAAATAATTAGTTTGGTGTGGAGACAAAATTGGTAAATCCTTAGTGTTGAGCCTTAAAAAGTCATGTGAAATAAAACTAATTGTAATCTGACACTATAAAACCCCAACACATTTGCTCATCCTCATTGAGCAAGGTCACAACACACAAAGAAGTGAAATGAATGAGGAGGCATGTAGACATAATACATAATTTAAATCAAGTAATTTTAGCATGCCAAAGTCAAATTAATGCATATAAAATATATTTACAAAATTGTGGCTAGTGAAAATGCCAAGTGGCTAGTAACGTTGGAAAACTACTAGCCACAGTGGATGGTGATCAAAAAAGTTAATGTCAAGCTCTGAGCATTAGTGTTATTAAAATTTGATTAATTTTTTACAGAATACATACATTTTTAGTTCACCTAAAAGAAGATATTACAAAAAAATTGGAAAACTGAAACTATGGAAAAAACATAGTAGAAAAAAAAAACAAATACTATGAAAGTCAATGGTTACAAGATTCCAAAATTTTCAAAATAACATATTTTTTGTTTAACAGAAAAATTTGAGGGTGATTAAATGGTGAGTAAATTTTCACCATTTGTGTGAACTATCCCTTTAATGTAAATTATTCATAATATTCAACCATGGCTGCTAACTACTTTTCTAATTGAATGGGGAATGCTGAAATCTAAAAAACTCCAAAAATCAGCTTTAAAGCTGAAACTAGAGAATGCAGTTAAAAAACTCACAGCCAAGACTGGGTACCAACACTGGAAGGACAAAAAAA
This sequence comes from Danio aesculapii, assembly GCF_903798145.1. NCBI lineage: Eukaryota > Metazoa > Chordata > Actinopteri > Cypriniformes > Danionidae > Danio > Danio aesculapii. The sequence goes on along the minus strand of NC_079450.1, from coordinate 41,205,351 downwards.
CTCTGCACTTATGTGATTTTAAGTCATATCTGCTGTAAACAACAAATCAGGCACACATTAGTCACCAAACGACAAGCGTTGCCATAATGATCAAGAGAATCAACAAATCTTTAAGACCTGCCAGCCTATAAAGATCGACGATTGGCTATTTCGATAAGGAGGAGGGACTTCCTTCGTTGTGGTGGCCATAATGAGCTTTGCCCTTTTCCCCATTCATAATAATGCGAGTGAACAGTCTTTGTATATGTATAGCCTTTGCATAAATTAGACAACAAATGGGTAACGGCATTGATATGGTAGCTATTTATCTGAATGACTTTATTTGAATAACTTTATTGAATTTATCAGACTTAGCCATTGCCGCTGTCTTAATAAGGCAAACTAAGGCATCATAACAAAAAAAAAAAAAATGAAATTGAACTTTTGTAATTAGACGGCAACAGAAACATTCGTCCTCCTCACCTGCACATGTTGCTGCATCCTCTTTTTCTCATTGGTCAGCTGAACAGTCCTCTCCTCTTCCTCCTCCAATCGGCTCTCAAGCTCCCCCAACACATCTTCAAGCTCCTGTTTGCGATTGGCCAGCCGTGCTCTCATTTCCTCTGCTTCCGCAAATAACTCTGCCTCGGCCTGCAGCTGGTCGGTCAAGACTGACTTCTCCTCAATCAGCTGTCAAGAGGACATCAAGATAAGTGTGGAAATCAAGCAAATAACATAAGCAAAAGACATAAGGAAACAAGGAAATCAAGTTACCTGTTGGTTTTTCTTGTCTAGTTCAGTAAAGTCAAGCTCTAGTTTACTCAGCTTGTCTTTGGCTTTCTGAAGCTGTGCTTCCCGAGCTTGAATCTCTTCATCCTGACGGGTCACCTGCAACAAGGGCTTCACCTGCAGGAGAGATCACAGTTGAATTCACCCTATCACATTAATGTACTACTTCTACCTGACATTATATTGTAAGTGTATGATGCAATCATTTAATATGGCACTTAATTATTTTTAAATAATATTGAAAATTAATATTTGAACACTTATTTTAGATTAAATATTTGTGACTTAATAGAACGACTTGATAAAAAATGCTTAATTCAATTTGTTAAAACAATGGACCACATTGTTTAGGTAAATGCTAATATACAATAAATTGTAATTATATATAATATTTTTATTCAGGAAGCACGCATTAGGACATTTAATTTTTAACCCTCCAAAATCTTAGTTTCTACAAAAATAATAACTAGCAAAAACATCATTCAACATGGATAATAAAAGATAATTATTCCTGCGCAATACATAATTTTATCAGAATAATTTTTGAAAAATTATGCAACACTAAAGACTAGACCCACCAATCAATTTTGTGTTCAATAGACACCTTATAGATGTCTAAACATAGATGTCTTGGCTAATACAAGGTTAAATTTTGTACTGTTCAAATTGATAGTACAACCCCCCACCACCACCACCAAATTAGAAGACTTTAGATGTGTAGTCCTTCATTCCTGTCTAGCGAATGACTAGTCTCTTTTTGGACTATTGTTAGACGTCTAGTAGATTTCACTGACAACCCAAATTTAGTCTTGTTTTTGCTAAGATGTCTATGTTTATACCTCTATTAGACATACAGTTGAAGTCAGAATTATTAGCCCCCCTGTTTATTTCTTTCCCCAATTTCTGTTTAACGGAGAGAAGATTTTTTTTCAACACATTTCTAAACATTATAGTTTTAATAACTCATTTCTAATAACTGATTTATTTTATCTTTGCCATGAAGACAATAAATAATATTTGACTAGATATTTTTCAAGACACTTCTATACAGCTTAAAGTGAAATTTAAAGGCTTAACTAGGTTAATTAGGTTAAGTAGGCAGGTTAGGGTAATTAGGCAAGTTATTACATAATGATGGTTTGTTCTGTAGACTATCCAAAAAACTTTGCTCAAAGGGGCTAATAATTTTGACCTTAAAATGGCTTTCAAAAATTAAAAACTGCTTTTATTCTAGCCAAACTAAAACAATTAAGACTTTCTCCAGAAGAAAAAATATTATCAGACATACTGTAAAAATGTCCTTGCTCTGTTAAACATCATTTGGCAAATATTTAAAAAAGAAAAAAACATTTAAAGGGGGGCAAATAGTTCTGACTTCAACTGTATATTAAACACAAAAAAAATCTGACCCCAAAGGTTTTGAATATATAGTTCTGAATATGCGATAAAAAGGATGAATACACGGCAAAAAATGATTTTCTTATTTAGAGTTTTTGTCTTGATCTAGTCCCAATATCTAAAAATTCTTAAATCAAGAAGCATTTTCGAGACAAGCAACAATATTGTCTTGTTGTCTAAAACAATATGTCAAAATTAAGTAAGTTTTTACTTAAAACAAGCTAAATTATCTGGCAATGGGGTAAGCAATATTGTTGACTGTCTAGAAAATGCTTCTTGATTTAAGAATTGTTAGATATTTAGACTAGAAACAAAACAAAACCTCTAAATAAGAAAAGCATTTTTGCAGTGTAAAAAAGATCTATTATACACTCTAACTAAAATTGTTACATTTCTTCATTAAGCCCATTACTTATTTTACGTTTATAACCTTGCATAGTGATCTGTGTTACCTTGGTGAAGAGTCTCCACCACTGCCAGTTTCTGAGCTTCAGATATGCTGCACAGTTCCTCTGCATCACTCTCAGAGCACTGAGCTGCTGCTGCTTCTTATGGAACGCCCTGAAAAACACATTCGTTAAAATACAGTGCTCAGCATATATAAGTACACCCCTCACAAATCTATCTTTTAAATTCATATTTTTAATAGGAAGCTATACAATATTATATTTGTGCATATACATTAGATTAGTCAGTACTGAAGCCAAATCTGGAGCTTATTCAACAAAATAACTCACGGTAACGGTCCAAAAACTAGTAGACCCACACTTATATGTTATAGAAAAATATTAAACACAAATTTAAAAAAAGAGGGAAAATCAAGAAAAAAATATATATATTTTTTGCAATATTTTGCTTCAATTTAATTGTATTATCTTTCAATACCTAAATAAGTTTGGTGACTAAAATATTATTTTAATAAACATATATGTTTAATAAATCTGTTTTGTTTCAATGCACAAGAATACATTGCCTATATTCACTGAGAAATGGATGAAAATATTTATCTTCAAAGTGGGGTGTACTCAATTATGCTGAGCACTGTACACATGTACACTTAATACATTCCACATATCTGCCAAACATGCATAGGAATTTACTTTCTAGCGAGGTATCCACGAGCTGCGCTCTGGAAACGAATAATGGTGTCAGTGATCTTCAAGTCTCGTTCTTCCTCCAGATGAGCCAAAACCCCAGCCCTGAAGAACACCTTACTCTGTCCCACCCGAAAAAGATTCTTGTCCAACTCTAAAGCACTGATCTGTAGGCACAGAAAATAATACATAAACAACAACCTGCATTGGCTAAACTTCAAAATCAGAAATGCGAATAAAGCATTACAAGACAATTGACCTTCCAAGTTTAATTACTCATCCATAAGCATCTGTAATTTTATAATTTATTGATTTAAAACTCAAGTGTATAACATCCTGTATCAAATCAATACTCTGAATAAAAAAGATTTATGTAGTAGCTATATCACTTACCATGAGCTCAGATGCATGTTTGCCATCCATAAAGGTTCGAGGAATAGCATTTGGAGTCAGGATCTCATACCTGGAAACAAACAGAAAGAAAGACAGATGGTTATATAAGACAAGATATCAATTCTCAATTGCATATGCTAAACCCACAAAGTAAAAGTATTATTGAAAGCAGTGACTTTTTTCCACATCTATTCACGCCCACACATGTACTTTCGTTATAAACAGTATCTAAATGGGACATACTATAGACTTATGGAATACTGTTTTTAGTATTGATTTTACATACAACTGCTTGCTGCTATTTAAAAACGATAAAAATTGAAATCCACAATTGTTATCACAATCTAAATAAACTTACTTAATTTTTATAATAAATATAAAAATAGACATTTGGTCAAATTTATTTAACTCAGAATACAAAATTGTCTCTGATTAAGTAAGATACACAGATATGTGCACAGACACACACACACCTTTGCCTGAACTCCTGAAAAGGAATGCGGTTTGGAAAGCCCTGTCTGCAGATCCTGATCCCCTCCAGCACCCCGTTACACCTCAGCTGATCAAGAACCAAATGAGGACTCAACTTTCCAGCCTGTGAGCATTTTAAAAACAGAAACTCAGGAATGCACCCAAATTTAAACAATTAAATGATCAATATAAAAATACGATACCATTTGACAAAATAAATCAATTATCAAATTTAAAATGAGCATAATAATAATTTAATATTCACAATCCAAATATAAAAATAATATGAGCAAACTTTTGGGCAACACTTAATAAATAAATAATTGAAAATAAAGAAAACAGAAAATACATATTTTAGTTAAGTTGTTTTGTATTTCATGATACATATTTAAATGAAGAATTATGTAATTAAATATGTAATAATTAGGTAATATGTATATATTTCCAGAATAGAAATGTGTCAATCAGTTTTAATTTCTGTTACGTTTTGTTGACATGTAGAATTGTAGAAATTTCAAAAGGCTACACAAAATATTTTGAGCATCACTCCATTAATTGGAAAATACTGCCCATTGCAGTGAAAAAATTAAAGATACAGTTGAGTAATTAAACGTTATATAAACCAGGCCAATGATATGTAAATGACATGTTATATTAACATAATTCAGTATTTTTTATATACATTTCTTATTTATATAACTTCTCCATTTAATAAAGATAAATATACACATATAAATATAATATATACATATGCTTATATATTCTTCGTTTGCTGTTTATAATTGAATTGAATTCTTTTAAAGAGCCCCTATTAAGGGTTTTTGATTATGTCCTTCCATGCAGTGTGTAACAGCTCTAAGTGAAGTGAAATTTTCAGCTAAGCCTTAAATCTGAAAGTGCACCATGTTTAAACCACTTAAGAGCTAAAATGTGCTGTCCACGTATAGACACTCAAGCCCAAGAAGGTTAAAACTATTGATTCATCTATAAAAGAGTCAACTCAGAGTGATTCAAATGAATCGTGGAGGTAACGAGTCTTTAGCCATGTCAGCATGACGTCGATACAAAACTCAAGCCCCGCCCATTTGTTGCAGACCCGTGAAAATTGAAACCCCCCAGCCCCGCCCACAAATGCTGTAGAAAGAAAAAGTGGGAGACAAACACTGTAGCAGATCCCGGTTTAATCATGTTGCAAAGACGCTGTGCTCTGAAGTGTGAGGGAAAGTTAGTTTATTTTCCCTACACAAACATAAGGCTGTGAAGAGTCAGTGGTTGAAGTTTTTTTTTGCAAAAATACCTCAGCATTATAGCCCCAGCCTTGTGCTGTGTTCCTATCATTTTTCTGACAAGTGCTTCAGCAATCTACATGCTTACAACGGGGGATTCATCGGCCAAATATTAAAGAAAGGATCAGAAAAGACTATTGATGTGTGGGACTTTGTCAGAGCTTGACAGAAACTTTACAGTACACAGTTAATGGATCTGTTTCTTCCTCCATTTCACAAGTGTAAGTAACTCAAGTGCGATTAAAATGGTTGTGTCACGATCACCAGCGATCATACTCCCAGGTCGCTGGTTCTCTCACACATGGACTACAAATCCGCCATTCATGGACTACATATTCACACATGCACTCTGTTCACACACACACACATGCTTCCCCATTTCCATTGATTAGACTCCCACAGCTGTTGCAACTTCCAAGACTGATTACACACACTATTTATACATCTCACTCACTCCATGCCTTTGCCGAGTCTTGTTTACTGTATAGTGACTTTACAACGCGTTTCCTTGTCTTGTCTCACCGTGTATTTACCCTAGCCTTGTCTACTGATTTATCCTTGTCTGCCGCCTGCCTTCCGACCTCTCGCCTGTGACTGTTTACGATTCTGGACTGCCTATATACATCTGTTTGCACCTGTGTTGACCATTGCTCCTCTGACAACGAATAAACCTGCACGTGGATCCTACCTCAGTTGTCTCTGTCACTCCCCGCGTTACAGAAGACTCGGCCATACATGGATCCAGCAGGTATAGCAATAATGCGTCTTCGTCAGGAAGCCCGGTCTATTGAGGAGTACGTGGAGGAATTCATCGAACTGGCACACCTAACATCCATGAGTGAGTTATGTTTGATGATTTTCTTCCGTGGAGGACTTTCAGAGCCCCTTTATTCCACGATGCCTTTGCATGAACCCCAAGGGACTTTAGAAAAATACATTGATCTTGCACTGCAACTGAGTGGGTCCCCCTTCACCGTGGGCGAGGTGGAGGAGACCCCTAAATATTTTTTGGGGGGGGGGGCAAAGGACCGCAAGACCCACCAACAATGGGGCTTGCTGCCAAAAACATTAACACCATTATGCTGGCAACACCCATACTCCTGTCTCCTGCTCACAAGATGGTCGCCTCCAGTTCCCCAGCTCACAAGATGGCTGCTTCTAGTCCTCCAGCTCACAAGATGGCCGCTTCTAGTCCTCCAGCTCACAAGATGGCCGCTTTCAGTCCTCCAGCTCACAAGATGGCCGCTTCTAGTCCTCCAGCTCACAAGATGGCTGCTTCCAGTTCTCCGGCTCACAAGATGGTTTCCTGTTCCGAGTCTGTTCCTGCCTTTGTTCCTGCCATAGTTCCAGTTCCTGAAAAACCATCGCCAGAGCCACTACTGCCAGAGCCACTGCCTGAGCCACTGCTACCAGAGCTGCCAGAACCACTGCCAGAGCCACTGCCACCAGTACTACCAGAGCTGCCAGATCCTCCAGAGCTCCCAGATCCTCAGTCACTGCCAGAGCTGCCAGATCCTCCAGAGCTGCCAGATCCTCCAGAGCTGCCAGATCCTCCAGAGCTGCCAGATCCTCCAGAGCTGCCAGATCCTCCAGAGCTGCCAGATCCTCCAGAGCTGCCAGATCCTCCAGAGCTGCCAGATCCTCCAGAGCTGCCAGATCCTCCAGAGCTGCCAGATCCTCCAGAGCTGCCAGATCCTCCAGAGCTGCCAGATCCTCCAGAGCTGCCAGATCCTCAGTCACTGCCAAAGCTGCCAAATTCTCCAGAGCTGCCAGACACTCAGTCACCGCCAGAACCGCTGCCAGAGTCACTGCCGCCGCCAGAGCCACTGCTGCCAGTACTGCCAGAGCCACTGCCGCCAGAACTGCCAGAGCCACTACCGCCAGTGCCACTGCCTGAGCCACAGCCGCCACTGCTGCCAGAGCTGCTGCCGCCGCCTGAGTTCTCTGAATGGCCGCCACCGCCTGAGCTTCCTGAATGGCCGCCGCCGCCTGAGCTCCCTGAATGGCCGCCGCCGCCGCCTGAGCTCCCTGAATGGCCGCCGCCGCCGCCTGAGCTTCCTGAATGGCTGCCGCCGCCGCCTGAGCTTCCTGAATGGCTGCCGCCGCCGCCTGAGCTTCCTGAATGGCTGCCGCCGCCGCCTGAGCTTCCTGAATGGCCGCCGCCGCCTGAGCTTTCTGAATGGCCGCCGCCGCCTAAGCTCCCTGAATGGCCGCCGCCGCCTGAGCTCCCTGAATGGCCGCCGCCGCCTGCGCTTCCTGAATGGCCGCCGCCTGCGCTTCCTGAATGGCCGCCGCCGCCTGCGCTTCCTGAATGGCCGCTGACGCCTGAGTTTCCTGAATGGCCGCCGCCGCCTGCGCTTCCTGAATGGCCGCTGACGCCTGAGCTTCCTGAATGGCCGCCGCCGCCTGAGCTCCCTGAATGGCCGCCGCCGCCTGAGCTCCCTGAATGGCCGCCGCCGCCTGAGCTCCCTGAATGGCCGCCGCCGCCTACGCTTCCTGAATGGCCGCCGCCGCCTGCGCTTCCTGAATGGCCGCCGCCGCCTGCGCTTCCTGAATGGCCGCTGACGCCTGAGTTTCCTGAAATGCCGCCGCCGCCTGCGCTTCCTGAATGGCCGCTGACGCCTGAGCTTCCTGAATGGCCGCCGCCGCCTGAGCTCCCTGAATGGCCGCCGCCGCCTGAGCTCCCTGAATGGCCGCCACCGCCTGAGCTTTCTGAATGGCCGCCGCCGCCTCCGCCTGAGCGTCCTGAATGGCCGCCGCCTGAGCTCCATGAATGGTCGCTGACGCCTGAGTTTCCTGAATGGTTGCCACCGCCGCTTGCGCTTCCTGAATGGACGCCCCCTGAGCTTTCTGAATGGCCGTCGCCTGCACTTCCTGAATGGCCGCCGCCTAAGCTTCCTGAATGGCCACCAGGTTCATATGACCCACCGATGTCTGCTGAAAGCAAGGCTCCAGGCTCTCTACAGCTCCATGATCCAGGGCCACTGCAGCTCCTTGCTCCAGGCCCTCCAGAGCTCCATTCTCCAGACCCTCCGCAGCTCCATGCCCCAGACCCTCCGCAGCTCTGTGCCCCAGGCATTCCGCAGCTTCACTCTCCAGGCCTTCCTCAGCTCCACTCTCCAGGCCTTCCTCAGCTCAGCTCTCCAGGCCCTCCGCAGCTCCACGCCCCAGGCCCTCCGCAGCTCCACGCTCCAGGTCCTCCGCAGCTCCACGCTCCAGGCCCTCCGCAGCTCCACTCTCCAGGCCCTCCGCAGCTCCACTCTCCAGGCCCTCCGCAGCTCCACGCTCCAGGCCTTCCTCAGCTCCACTCTCCAGGCCCTCCGCAGCTCCACTCTCCAGGCCCTCCACAACTCCACTCTCCAGGCCTTCCTCAGATCCACGCTCCAGGCCCTCCGCAGCTCCACTCTCCAGGCCTTCCTCAGCTCCATGCTCCAGGTCCTCCTCCTCTACATGGTCCTGGCCCTCCATCCCTCCCCCTCTTCCGCCTCCGCTCCACCTCCCGCCTGATCAGTTTTAGGAGTGTCTGGAAGCCACTCTTAGAGGGGGGGCTCTGTCACGATCACCAGCGATCATACTCCCAGGTCGCTGGTTCTCTCACACATGGACTACAAATCCGCCATTCATGGACTACATATTCACACATGCACTCTGTTCACACACACACACATGCTTCCCCATTTCCATTGATTAGACTCCCACAGCTGTTGCAACTTCCAAGACTGATTACACACACTATTTATACATCTCACTCACTCCATGCCTTTGCCGAGTCTTGTTTACTGTATAGTGACTTTACAACGCGTTTCCTTGTCTTGTCTCACCGTGTATTTACCCTAGCCTTGTCTACTGATTTATCCTTGTCTGCCGCCTGCCTTCCGACCTCTCGCCTGTGACTGTTTACGATTCTGGACTGCCTATATACATCTGTTTGCACCTGTGTTGACCATTGCTCCTCTGACAACGAATAAACCTGCACGTGGATCCTACCTCAGTTGTCTCTGTCACTCCCCGCGTTACAGGTTGCCTCCTTGTTTTTTCTAGCTTGCAAATTATGTATTTAATTGTGTTTTGTTACTTGTAACCACTCCACGCGGCTTGTACTGTATCTGGTTAAATCTTTAAAATCTCATATCTTGTCTAAAACCAAGTTGAAAAGTGGCGCATGCTGCTTTGTTTACGTATTTAAATGCGTTTATGAGCTCGCGATCCACTGCTGTTTGTTGTTGCTATGGCAGTCAAGTTTCAAAATAGTTCAGCTTTTGCCACTGTGTGGATTAATACTGAATGTGTGTCACGGTTAAGAATAGAGCCATATGCTGGTGTTAAACTGCATTGCTTTAATGCACTCCTGCATTGGGCTGGGCTCACACATACACTCTGACTACTTCAACAATGTTGATAAGGCATGACATAAGGCAAAACCAAAATATGACCCTTTTAAATGCATAATAGGGGCATATAAATATAAATGTTAACATAATTTAAGGCATAGAAACATGCAAATGATAATATTGTCTATTGTCTATTGATAATATAGTCTTTTATGCTGGCCCTGGGTCATCCAATTGTCATTATTATAAATTTTTCCCATTTTTTTTAAGATTCGGATCAATCTCTGCCTCTTTTTTCCTACCCTTTTCTCATGGTTGGGAATGATGCAGCGCAGAAAGTTTGGGTTGGTGTTGCGAAGAGTGGCCATCAGTTTAGTGAGGGACTCTTTGTAGAGTTGGCCCACCGTGCGGAACATGCCCTTCTTCGTCTTGAGTCCAGCAGCCCCAAAACTCACCGGTCCACTGTTCTCACCTGATGACACCTGATCCAGACCCACAATCCTCTCCACTGACAAGCACAAAACATGGATGTTATTATCTACAGAGACATAATTATGTTTAGAGAGGATTATGGCTATATAAAGTATTAGTGCTATTGAAAACATACAAATGAAAATTTTTTTCTGTTCGGGTTGAAGTCATCTAAAGCCTGGGACACAGCAAGCCGAATGTCAACTGTCAGGAATTTTTTGAGCGTGAGCTGGCTTTTAGTTTTTGGTGTGATTTGCAAGTTTGACCCATATTCAGCTAATTCTGCATATGAGATCAGAATGGATTGTACAGTTACATATTGTTTGTTCAGTGTGTACTAGTGCATCTTTAGTTTTTGCCCCAACACAGGTGATGTGGGTTTATCCCACAGTCAGCTTGCCTTAGCTTTAACTGTTTGCAACTAGGCATGGGCCAGTATATGCTTTGATGGGATGACACCCTTGGATAAAAATATCACAGTTTCACAATATTGTGATTACTGCTATAAAACATATTATTTTTAAATGTCTGGGTAAAAAACTAAAACTTTTTCCCTTTGAACACAATATATTTTATTTTGATATTCATTTAAAATATTTTGGAACAGTAAACATATCAGGTGAAATAATTCAAATTAATCCTTGACTTCTGCTGTCTTCATTATTTTCTAAAACAGATTTCTTGGCATCTTTGCCTATCTTTTCTGCTGAATATACTGTTGTCCTAGAAAACAAACAAAAAACAAACCTTCCAAAAAACATAGGAATGGTACAACAGAAAATTTTGATGGTTTTAAAACCTTTGATTTTCCAAACCGTAGTATACATTGAAAACAGTTATTGTCCCATGCCTATTTGCAACCCAGGTTCATTCATAATAACTGTTTCTGGTGACATTTCTGCAAAACCAGAAAAAGTTTCTCCTGGTAGTATTCTTTGCACTTACTTAAGTTATTGTTTTTTGTATATCTCACCTACTGTATGTTAAATCATATTCTAAACCTAAAAAAGTGTTAACAAAAGCAAACCTGATACAAAACCACACCTCATGAAGCTAACTTGTGAAGGAGAGCACATAAGTCCATGTCTGGTGAAGCACAGTTTAACAAAAGAGATTAGAGCAATGCAAAAACAAAATAAAACTATGAGGTCATGGTGCACTTTTCTCTTACATTTGCTTTTAAAAGCACTATTGTTTAGAGATAGTTTATGGCACGTTTCCACTCAGTGGTACAGTACGGTACGGTACGGGTCAGTACGGGTCACCTTTATCAAGCTTGCGTTTCCACTGCCAAAAGGGTACCAATGGTGGGCGTGGTTTATGACAGAAAGCTTCCGTTGACATCATTCTCGCGCGAGGAAATGTGAAAGTAAAGCTGTACGGGTCGTTCACATATCATTTAAGAAATACTTCTCACAAAACAGATGCTTTACACACAGAAATACTTCTGTATAAATGTTCATTACTAACCTTTATTTGAACATGATTTGATTATAACTGCAGATCAATGATCAACTGCGAAATAGCCTACTGTAACATCTGTAATTATATAAAATAAATGCAACATTTATGAACACATCCAGACCCTTACAGTCTCTGATATGTTACCAATTGCAGAAAAACTACACACAACAAACATTTAGTCCTTATTTGGGTTCAAAAACAACACGCAACATATACAGATATCTGTATCTTTAATCTTCACCAGCACATGTAACCTCTTGTTAGAAAGTAATTCCGTCATTCCGAGTTCATAATAATCCAAAAGGTAATGATAACAGTTAAACATGGCAGTTTGTTCATGTTTTAGGTTGCTAAAATAATAATTTACTCCTTTGTTTTTTCTGGCTTGTTCTTTGTTTGTTTTTTGCATGTCACTCTCGCGTTTGTCCGTTTCTGAAAGGATCGTATGTCAGAAGCACTCCAATAATCACGCGCACAATATAATCATAAATCATTTCAAATATAGATGTACGGCGAGCGCACGCAAGAAAGGCGGCCTTGTAAACAACTACGGGGCACAGGGTAGATTTTGCTCTTCTTCTTGGCTTTGAGGTTGTTCTTCAAGACAACAAGGATTGTTTAAGCTCGGGTCGACCATGGCTCGCTTTTATATGTATATATTATTACAACAGGGCTCGAAACTGCGACCGTTTTGGTCGCATATGCATCAGAAACTTTATCTATGCGACCTCAAAAACTATTTTGGGAGCATTTGTGCGAGTGCATAAAATTGTTGCCGTGCGACCAGTTTTCACAGCAATATGTTCACCGCATGCGCAGACATAGGAGACATTCATACATTATGCATCTTCGCACCTAAAAAACGAAAAACTCAGCGCTCAGGAATGGTTAAAAACAGTTGTCATGTCAACTTGTTGAAGTAAACTAAGCCCGCAATGCTTGCCCCACCTGCAAGCTCTTCTTATTGACCCACTGCTCTAGAACAGAACGCGAATGGATTGGTTAATATCAGTTATCAATCACTCAGTTCAGATGACAGGGAGTTACAATCGCGAAAATTTTAAGCGCTGAAGATGAGAGAAGGAAAACAACACTGACAGATTTAGTTTTAGAAAGTCACAAATAATCACAAGTCCGCTATGAAAATGATTAAAGCCATTAACCGTAAAGCTGACGGGACGGAGTTTCAGGTAAAAATGTTTGCCACATCTACACATTTTAAGCACGAGATGTTCCACCATTATTTAATTCTCCATACAATTGTTACGATGTTGACAGTCGTGAGACTGGCACCGCGTTCACCATCACAAAAGGGCATGCATTCACTGAGATTAAACTAATATTGCAGCTTGTGAAAAGACCTATTAAGATGACGTATGAAAATAATAAGTTATATGTCAATAGCATCTGTGCAATATCAGACACCACCCGTGAGAACAGCACAGTTATTATCGTTGACTTAGATCATCTCATTTACGTCAAGCAGTGCGTGCACGTAAAATGTGTAGTAACGATGCTTATCATTTTTGGTGAGTGCGACTACTAATTTTGTCTGGTGCGCCTACATTTTTGAAGTTAGGAGCACTGGTGCTACCAAGAAAAAAGGTTAATTTCGAGCCCTGTACAATGTTTTGTCTCGGCTGTGTATTTAAAAATGGTGCTTCCTTTGTTTTCCTTCTCCTAGTTTATTTCTGTAAACCAATAGCGTTCAGTTGTGCATCTTGCACCGCCTTTTGATACCCTTTTGTTGTGCTAGGTACCCTTCCAAAAGGGTACCCAAAAAGTGGTATGGTATGGTTCGCTTTTTGGTACCTTTTGACAGTGGAAACGCCAATAAAAGCGTACCGTACCGTACCACTTAGTGGAAACGGGCCATTAGGTCAGTAGTTCTTTGGTCTAGGTGTTCTGTACAAATAGCTCCACCTTCTCATGGACATGTACCATAAGTCTGTGTACCTAAAAATGTACAACAAAATGTCCCCTATGTAACGTATTTTAAATAAAAAAAACGATAGCACCCTCAAGTGGGTTTGTCATAGGAAACGTGCAACAAAATGTACCCAGAGTAATGTATTTACATTTCGCAAAAATGTATGCTCAGGCGCAAATTTCCAATATGCCTGGGCTGCCATTTTTATAGCTTATTTTGCTCTGCATCACAAGTACAATTCTGTATCACATGAGCTACCAGACAAACTAACAACATCTGGACAGTTATTCATTTGGAGATAAATCCATAATTACAAATTTTCCTCCACATTTAAGTGTTTTGGAGTCTTTATTTAGTGTTATGCAGAAAAATGCACAAAAATATAGCTCATTTGTCAGTAATCTGGACAATTGGTACTGGAATTGTTCTGCCTTTTAGTATAAAATCCAGCTAGATAATCAATTGAAATGTGTATATAAGTAAATTTTTGTCTAAATTGGTTGTTTGGCATTTGTTTCGTTTGTCCCAATCCTAAATGTTCACATGGTCCAAACAGAAAGAAATTCTATGTGCATCTCTACATTACTGACACGTTGACAATGAACTACAGCCAATCAGATCACACCTATCTACTGTTAAAACAAAGTGAGTTCTACAGCAACCCATGAAAAACAAACTACATATTCTACTAAACTACAACACAGAACAGCAACACCCACACAGCACATCACAATCTGATGCAAAGAAAAAGAGAGATGAAAGAAAGCGTGAAGAGCAAATCAACAGTTAGATGACGTGATGGGAGAGGTTAAAAGAGTAATGGCAGAAAAACCTACTGCTGTCACAGCCATTGGTTTGCAGTGTGGCATAAGAGTCAAAAAAGTACACGCGAGGAAGAGTTTGAATATCTAAGAGAAGAGAAGAGAAGAGAAGAGAAGAGAAGAGAAGAGAAGAGAAGAGAAGAGAAGAGAAGAGAAGAGAAGAGAAGAGAAGAGAAGAGAAGAGAAGAGAAGAGAAGAGGGTTAGTCAGTAGTAGATTACATGGGTTAAATATTAGCAATAGCAATATTTTATGTTGCATTAATAATCATTTATTAATGAATACAGTTATATAGTTTGTATTCTTGCATTAGATTACTGTTTGTTTGTATGTTTGTTTGTCTTGCTGCTTTTGAACCAGACACTATATATCAGTAGTATTATAATTATTATTATTTATTTTACTGCTTCAAATTTTGAGATTTTGCGAAAATATGCCAAAAGATAATATGAAAATATAAAAAATATGTTGCAAATGTTGTATTATTAAACATTAATAAATAAATAAATTAATTAATTAATAACATCTTTATTGTAAACAAGCCTTTTGTCATTGGTATTGTTTAAACAAGTGGGTAATTATATAAAGCAATAAAGCTATGTATTATTGTTGATATAATGTATTCTTTCATTCAATTATTACTTACCTAATTGTAAACCAAAATTCCTGGGAATTATTATTTTTACACAATAATAATTATAATAGTTATTACTTCTATAATAATAATATAATCAGGAATATTAATATAATAAATATAAATAAATAATATTATATTTTATTTAAATAAAATAAAAAATGTATATATATATACATATACATATTTACATATATATATATATATATATATATATATATATATATATATATATATATATATATATATATATATATATATATATATATATATATATATATATATATATATACATACACACACATACACACACAGAGGGCTTGACATTAACACCTGCAAGCCCGCCTAATATGGGTAGATTTCAGCTGTGGCGGGTTAGACAGACCGATTTTTTAAAGAATGTTTCTGTTGAATAAAAAGTGTAGCCTATGTATACAGCTATATTTTGCTTGTTTTGACACATTCTTTAAAATTTGTGGCAAGGAATTAATTAGTTTGGTGTGGCCAGAGAAAAAAAAGGTAAATCCTTAGAGTTGAGCCCTAAAAAGTCATGTAAACATAACATAATTTAAATCAAGTAATTTTAGCATGACAAAGTCAAATTTATACATATAAAAATATATATATATTTCCCAACAACAAAATTGTGGCTAGTGAAAATACTGAGTGGCAATATATATGGTGATATATATACACACACTTGTTTTCCTGCTTTGAGGAGTTTATAAATATAATAATAATTATTATTTATTTATTATTTATTATTTTTAGTTTTTTTATTGTAGTTTATTTTAGTTTTATTTTGTCATCCTGTCACTGAACTTGAATTTTTGGTAAATTTTTATAATCACAGCACACTGTAGTGTAAATTAAGCATCTATAAGTGTAACAGATTCAGCACACACAAACACAATTGCTCACCCTCCCTCCAGAGCTCAGAGATGAATGGGTCAGATGACTGATGCAGTAGAGATGCAACATTATCATTCAAAGGATCCATGTTTTTCACCAGCCACTCGTTTGCCTTATAGTCCACCTGACAGAGTAAGGAAAAGTAAACATTGTTCATTTTGACTGTATGTTGACTAGAAAAAGCAGATATAGAGAGCATAGTATAAATCTGACCTTGCCAGCATAGTGTACAATGGAGAAGTCTGCCTCTTCTTTCAGCTGCCGGGGTCGCATGAACTTTGAATGTGAACCCTGCTCAGCTGACAACTTGTCCACAAACGAGCGATCAGTTGCCCTAGGAAACCAACACTCCTCATCCAACAACGCCAACACACCAGGAGGATGAGCCTGTAGAGCAGACCAGTCACAAACACTGTCAAGCACCACATGTCAAATCAGATGGTGTAACAGCACTGATAGTAAAGGTGTAGAATTTTTCTCAGCCTATAGAGACAGAGTATATATTAGCCATGCCCAGATTGTGGAAAACAATCCAAGCAGCTCCACTGACTATCTATTGTAGAGGTGCTCAATCCTGTTCCTGGAGATCTATCGTCCTGCAGAGTTCAGCTTTAACCTTATCAAATACAATTAAACCAACTAAGTAGGGTTGTTTCTCAATATGCATTCTTAAGCAATCCTGTGTCCTTTTGTTCTCATGTAACATCATCATTGGCCACCAAAGTTCTGTTCTAAAACTCAAGACTGCGTTCTTGATATTAAGGATGCATCAGGGTTGAGCAACCCTGTTCTTAAATGTCTGAACAGTTCTAGTTAAATTAAAACTGATTCAGTTTAGTTTAATACAAATGCCATTGTTAAAGTTCAATTTAGTTGACTTGAGCTCAGTTTCATACAAATGTCAATAGCAATGTTTCCATCCAAAAATGCTAATTAACTGGAACATTGCATAAAAGACGTGCAAATAAAGCAGCGTTTCCATCCATTGAGTCAAAGAGAACAAAATTGTCACTTCCTGATTAACTGGTGCCAAATATCAATAGTGAAAACGGAATTTGCTGTGGTAGGAGATGCTGCGTGAATCTTGTGCCTTAGAAGATGATGCCGACACGAATTTAATGCGTGGTGGTGTTTAAAGAAGTCAGACATGGAGCACAGATGCTCTTGACAGTTCTGGAGGTCATTAATAATATAATAACACTAATACTGAAATGGTTAAGGCGTTTTAGAATGACCAAAACAACACTGTAGATGTTTTATAATGTGCTCAGCCTGCTGGTTTGTCCCTTTACACACATTTTCAGCATCACATGATCTTTTTTTAATGCGCATACTTTTTAACATATATAATAATTTGTTTGGTAAAAGTGTTTCCATCGTAGTTTATGTGGTGCATCTTTCTTATCGAAGGAAAAGTTTATCCTTCTTAGTTATGCTCATGTTTTTTATTTGCAGTTTCAAAATTTATGTGCATCTTGGTGTTTCCATCAACTGATTTTTTATGCGCATCTTCAAAATGCACATAAAAATAGGTGGATGGAAACATAGCTTCTGTTGAAGAAATGTGGATATAGGTTACGTGAAACATTAAAAGAAGAATATGTGAATTTTGGGATAGTGATCTTATTAAGTTTCTATAAAAAACTGTCTCATTTTGACAGAACACAACTTAGAATGTGGATAAAACAGAAAACTGTGCAGCATTGTTATATGCGAGTGCCGTACCAAATATAGCTAACAGTTTGTTCCACCATCAATTTAGTAAAAAAAGAACAGCTGTAATTTCTAAAGTATTTGACATCGAGTTATTCAGTTGTATCATTTTTTTAACAAAAGGCATAGCTAAAGAAAGGGGCAATTACATAGAACAATACAGCTTAGTTTCACTATATATCTCCTCCTCTTACGTTCACACCTTTGGCTTGATTTTGTACAAAACTACATTACTTCAACACTCTTTGACTAATCTTGAAATATATTGAGGCCTTTAAGATCTTCACACATGAAAACATACACACACTGACCGGTCTTTCAATGAGGTCGATACAGGGTTGAAGATCCAGACCGAAGTCAATGAAGTTCCACTCAATGCCCTCTCGCTGATACTCCTCTTGCTCCAGCACAAACATGGTGTGATTGAAGAGCTGCTGCAGTTTCTCATTAGTGTAGTTGATGCACAACTGCTCGAACGAGTTTAGCTATTGAGGGGAAAACAAGGAGGACGATAAATGTTTATCGACAGGAAAACAAAGACTCTGATTAAGATCGCTGCATTTCCCTCACCTGGAAGATCTCAAATCCAGCGATGTCCAGAATGCCGATGAACGAGGCTCCTTGACGCTGTCTGCGGTCCAGAGCTCTATTGATCCGATGTACAAGCCAGCGAAATAGACGCTCATATGTGGCCTTTGCCAAAGCTTCCACTGCAAAGTCAGCCTGAACACATCCAGCAAAATGACCAAAGAAGAAAAATGATTATTTCGGTCCTACAGCATCGTTGAAGTCAAAAAAGTTTATCCCTATTTGCATAAATGCTGCGTTAAGCAACAAAATTACCAATCAGAGCACATTTATTTGGTCTACATGAAACATTGTTTGCAACTTATTCTTATTTTAATGCGACTTATTTCAGAATAAAGCCGGAGATTCAATTAATTCAATGAAGAGAGAGATATCAGCTGAAATAGAAAGTGGATTCACAAGCGGTACTTATAATCTGAAATAATATACAGTTAAAGTCAGAATTTTTAGCCCCCCTGAATTATTTGCCTCCCTGTTTATTTTTTTCTCCAATTTCTGTTTAACGGAGAGAAGATTTTTTTCAACACATTTCTAAACATAATAGTTTTAATAACTCATTTCTAAAAACTGATTTATTTTATCTTTGCCATGATGACAGTAAATATTATTTAACTAGATATTTTTCAAGACACTTCTATACAGCTTAAAGTGACATTTAAAGGCTAACTTAGGTTAATTAGGTTAACTAATCAGGTTAGGGTAATTAGGCAAGTTATTGTATAATGATGGTTTGTTTTGTAGACTATAGAAAAAATATATATAGCTTAAAAGGGCTAATAATTTTGACGTTAAAATGTTCATTCATTCATTTTCTTTTCGGCTTAGTCCCTTTATTAATCTGTGGTCGCCACAGCGGAATGAACCGCCAACTTATCCAGCATTTGTTTTATGCAGTGGATGCCCTTCCTGCTGCAACCCATCACTGGGAAACACATACACACTTATTCACACACATACACTATGGACAATTTAGCCTACCCAATTCACCTATATCGCATGTCTTTGAACTGTGGGGGAAACCGGAGCACCCGGAGGAAACCCACGCAAACGCAGGGAGAACATGCAAAACTCCACACAGAAACGCCAACTGACCCAGCCGAGGCTCGAACCAGCGACCTTCTTGCTGTGAGGAGACAGCACTACCTACTGCGCCACTGCGTCACCCTAGGACTTTAAAATGTTTTTTTAAATTAAAAACTACTTTTATTCTAGCCAAAATAAAACAAATAAGACTTTCTCCAGAGGAAAAATATTATCAGACATACTGTGAAAATTTCCTTGCTCTGTTAAACATAATTTGGGAAATATTTAAAAAATAAAAAATGAAAGGGGGGCTTCAACGACTTCAACGTTATATAATAAATATATATTTTTTATAAATAGAATTTTTTTTCTATTTGAATATAGTTTAAATGTACTTTATCGATGTGAATTATTTATTTTAGTCTTAGATCCTTCAAAATGTAATATGCTGATTGAGCAGTAATTTAACATTTATTATTATTATTTAAAAAAAAACTATTATTATTATTAAATAAATAAATTACACAAAAAGATTGAAATTCATTGATATATTTTGGATAAATTTAGAGCTTCTTTGCAAAAAATATATAAATAAACAAATATTACTTTATTAAGTTAAAAATGGTAATTAATAAGTCAGTGAATAAAAATACTGACCCCAAACTTTTAAATTGTACTGTAAAGTGAATATAAAACAAAGCCTTTTTTATCATAAATAAACTTAGATCATAATAAAATCAGAAATGTATATTAGAATAAAGTAAATTTTTTTAAACATTCCTTCTAAAATACAGTCATAGAGAACGAATTTGGACTAATAAGATTCCACTGTATACTAAGCTGAAAATATAAAGTGGTTCAGTTCATATGCAAATGAGTCTGTTTGTGAAGCATGCACTTTACATCTGTTCTGTTGCATTTTAAAGAGCCCCTATTATGGGTTTTTGAAAATGACCTTCCATGCAGTGTGTAACACAGCTCTAAGTGAAGTGAAATATCCAGCTAAGTCTTAAATCTGAAAGTGCACCATGTTTAAAACTTTTGATTCATCTATAAAAGTCAACTCATAGTGTTCCGAATGAATCACCACGGTAACGAGTCTTTAGTCATACCGGCGTGACATCGATACAGAACTCAAGCCCCACCCATTTGTTGCACGCGCAGACCTGGGAAAATTGAAAAAAAGGAAGACAAACACTGTAGCAGATCCCGGTTTAATCATGTCGCGAAGACGCTGTGCTCTGAAGTGTGAGGGAAAGTTAGTGTAATTTTCCCAAACATGAGGCTGTGAAGAGTCAGTGATTGAAGTTTATTTTTGCAAAAATATCTCAGCATTATAGCTTCTGCCTTGCGCTGTTCCCGTAATTTTTCTGACGCATCCGTCGGCCGTTTGTTAAATGAAGGATCAGAAAAGACTATTGATGTATGGGACTTTGTCAGAGCTTGACAGGAACTTTACAGTACACAGTTCATGGATCAGTTTCTTCCTCCATTTCACAAGTGTAAGTAACTTAAGTGCGATTAAAATGGTTGCCTCCTTGTTTTCTCTAGCTTCCAACCTGTAACCTGTTTGGTTACTTGTAACCATTTGTACTGTATCTGGTTAACTCTTTATATTCTTATATCGCGTCAAAAAACCACGTTGAAAACGCGGCGCGTGCCGATTTGTTTCCGGATTTAAATATGTTTGTGAGCTCGCGATCTACTGCCGTTTGTTGTTGCTATGACCACCATCAGCTATTCCTACACACGTGCAGCAGTTAAGTTTTAAAATGGTTCAGCTTTTGCCACTGTGTGGATTAATACTGAATGTGTGTCACTGTTTTACTTATGGGCACTCCTGCATTAGGCTAACACATACACTCTGCACTCTGACTACTTGTTGATCAGCCGTGCTGGGAATTTCTCTCTCTCACGCTGAATGCAGTCGACCAATCACAACAGACTGGGTCATCGGACCAATCAGCGCAAATTAGCAAGGAGAGGTTTGGGAACAAATGAATCGCTGAAAAAATCATATGGGAGTCATTGGGATAATTAGGTAAAAATAAATGCATATTATAAGACAATGAAAATGTTTTTTGACCTTGCATGCATATCAGACTGCTGTTGGAGACCCCCAAAACCAAAATATGACCTTTTTAAATGCATAATAGGGGTCTTTAAAACACCACATGAACACACACCCTCACACACACACACACCTGCTGCTTGGTCTGGGCCTTCTGGACATATTCACGGCCCACTTTGATGCGAGGAGTGAGAATGGCACGGCTGAACTCCAGCACACTGATGCCCAGCAGGTGGCAGAGTTTCTGCGCTGCAGTGTCATCCGGCATTGAAGCCTGGTCTGTGTTCTTCTCTTTGTGAAACGTGATGTTCCCAAACTGCAGCACTGAAGAGATCACCTTTAACATGGCTGAAAAGAAAGACAGTTTGAGGATGAGATATGTGGCAAGTGGCATACAATATTTGATTACTGTACCTAAGTATTAATTTACTGTACTTGAACTTCACTTAATTATGATTCAAACTGACTACCTGTACTTGAATACAGTTCTAAACACTGTTGCCAATTATTTTCTATATAAGGAAGATCTGCTCAAAAAGTCACTAGATGATGTCATCTGTAAATTTGAAAATCACATTTGTATGTCTGTTTGTACTATGTTTAATAAAGGTAAATGGAATTTCTATTTGTATTATATGTATACAGTATGCTTTATTCATTTATGTTAGTTTAAGACAAACTAAAAACTCTTTAAGATCTTTAGTCATGTTTAAATAAAATGCTATTTTTGCATTTCTACCAAGTGTAAAATAAAAATGTCATTAGATTAATATATTTTTTATAATAAAATAATTTTGTATAAAATAATAAATTAGGTGCCATGTTTAGACAACACATCGTTGTTGGAATAACCCTGACTGTGTCAATGTGTTATTCTGACAAACTGACATTTTTAGTGGCAATAAATGTCTACATGACAAAAAATATCTAGAGGAAATACAGATCTTCATAGAAAAAAATGTATTCTAAAATATATCTAGTATACCCAGAACATTCAGAGAAACTGATATCTATATCTGCATATCTATTAGCGGTCTTTTTAGTATATTTGCAGAATGAACAATATTCAGGGTTCATATACATTTTAACCACTAAAATTCCATGACTTTTCCAAGACTTTTCCAGAATTTTCAAGTACATTTTCATGACGTAATGTTTCATGTAATGTCTACATATAATTGATAAATAATAAGAAAAACAATGACGTTCAAATTTACTACAGCATATCATAGAACACGCAACAATCTATTTTGTGTAAATTTGTTTTTATATCTATGTAAATTTGATTTTGATAATGCTTACACAGCACTAAAAATACGAGAGCAAGTTTTTGGCCAAGGACATAAGGTAAGTACAGACAACTAACCTATATTCTATAAGTTAGAACTGCACAATATAACATTTCAGCATCGATATCGCAATGTGTGCATCCGCAAAAGTCACATCGCAGGATATGCAATGCTGGGGATTACAGTTTAATATAGAGTTTTAATCATAATGGAGTAAAAGTTTATCATCTCCATGCATTTTTAAAGAGATAATTCACCCAAAAATTGATTGCCATCTTTATTACACACTTCACTTGTTTCAAACATTTATGAGTTTTCTTTTCTTTTTTTTTAATGGACACAAAAAGAATATAATTTAATAACTCCTATAGTATTGAAACAAGTGAAATGTGAGTAAATAGAGAGTGCATTTTAATCTTTGAGTAAACTGTTCCTTTAAGGCCTGTGACTGTGTGAACATTTCAATATTTCAAGTTTTAAAACATCCGGCCACAAGAAATTTTTTGTAACTTTAATAAAGATTAAATAATATGCAGTGTTGATTATTCAATATCTGTACCTGAATAGTGAATACCTGAAAACTATAATTCACTTTTATCTTTTCTAGATTTTATTTATCTAAGCTTGTAATTTATTTGTTATATATTATTCAACATTCACTC
The DNA here is from genome assembly GCF_903798145.1 of Danio aesculapii. Lineage (NCBI taxonomy): Eukaryota > Metazoa > Chordata > Actinopteri > Cypriniformes > Danionidae > Danio > Danio aesculapii. The sequence continues at coordinate 41,182,033 of NC_079450.1, read as the reverse complement.
CTCTACAAACACAACCCCAATCAATCCAAATAAACCTGTTAAATCATCTGGTGAAATTGTATTCACATTGCAATATTTATTACAGAAATACAAAATATGGTAATGTCAGATTTTTCCAATATCGCGAAGCCCTAATTCAAGTATACATATATTAGTTAAGCTAATTTCCATGGCTTTTCCAAAACGTTATGGGTTTTTTCTGTTCTTCCAGAACTTTTCCAGGCTTGTAAAATGCCATGTCAAAATTCCATGACTTTTCCAGGTTTTCCATGATAGTATGAACCCTGAATATTGTATGAGTGCAAATAACATCCAGTGATGAGAATTTGTGATGATACTTATTTATTATGATACTATTTATTTATTGCATTAGAGGATGATTTAGTATGATGTAAGAATAATTTTGTTTCTCATTTTTGTTCTTGCTACGGTACTTTTACTTTTATAAGTACAACTGAAAGCTGAACATTTTTACTTTAACTCTTCTTTGCCCAGATGCCTTAAATTGAGTAAAACTTTATTCTGAATCTGTGCATTCACTTGAGCATAATTTCTGACCCCTTCTAGAGACCCTCTTCTCTCTTACATGTAGATTCCTCCTGGGTGAAGCCCATGATGGTCATCGAGTCCATTGTCTGAGTGAAGTTTTCTGAATCACTTTGACCTGGAACAGGAAGTGACCCTCCACAGAGGAAGCGATATTGATCTGCGCCTCCCAGCAAAAGCTCCTCTGTAGAAACAGAACAGATATTTGATCACAACAGAAGTGTTTGCATTAAAGATATTACAAACATATTGTGAAGCATGTATGTTTTTGTGTGGACTACTGACTTCTCATGGCCTCAGTTGCACCAGAGAGAAGCTGGTAGAAGATATGGAAGGTTCGCTCGTCTTTAGCCTGACGAATGGCTCGAGACTTCTCTAGCAGATCTGATGCACTCACAGGTTAACGAAAAATGTGCCAATAAACACAGTAGGGATAATAAAGAAATAAAATATTATGTAATAATAATATAATATAATAATAAAAATAATGTACATTATAGGGCGCAGTGGGTAGCATGTTTGCCTCACAGCAAGAAGGTTCCTGGTTCAAGCCTCAGCTGGGTCAGTTGGCGTTTCTGTGTGGAGTTTGCATGTTCTCCCCGTGTTCACGTGGGTTTCCTCCGGGTGCTCCGGTTTCCTCCACAGTCCAAAGACATGCGGTACAGCTGAATTGGGTAAGCTAAATTGTCCGTAGTGTATGAGTGTGAGTGTGTATGTATGTTTCCCAGAGATGGGTTGCAGTTGGAAGGGCATGCTCTGCGTAAAACATATGCTGAATAAGTTGGCAGTTCATTCCGCTGTGGTGACCCCAGATTAATAAAGGGACTAAGCCGAAAAGAAAATTAATAAATGATGTACATTATACAATTAATTGAATGAGGTATACACAGTTAAAATCAAAAGGATTAGCCCTCCCTTGAATTTTTTATTCTTTTTCAAATATTTCCTAAGTCACTTTCAACAGATCAAGGTCAATTTCACAGTATTTTTCCTTCTGAGGAAAATCTTATTTTTATTAGTTTGGTTTGAATAAAAATCTAAACAAAATTATGAGATAATAAAGAAAAACATTCTACAGCTTTTCTCTCACCTAGTAGTATCTTTTTCTGGTCACGCTTTACAAAAAGGCTTCATTAGTTAATGATAGTTCATGTATTTATTAACATGAACAAACAATGAACAATACTGTGCATGTACAATATCTAATAGTCCTAAATCAACCTTTACTAATGCATTATTAAAATTGTAAACAGTTTACAGTTTTTACATTTCAATATTAAAAGCTGTGCTTGTTAACATTAGTTAATATACTGTGACTAATTTATATGAACTAATGATCAGAGGTGGAAAGGGTACTGAAAAAATCAAAAGTACCATTACATGCCTAAAAATGTAGTGCATGTAAGAGTAAAAGCATCTGTTTTAAATAGTGCTCAAAGTATGAGTAAAAAGACCTTTCAAAAGTACTCAAGAGTAACGAGTATTATGCTGTTAAAAGCTTACATGTAATTTGTGGATGTGTGTAAACGTAAGATTCTGTAGTGCACTTAGCTATTGCCCAGCAGACACACAATGTCATAATATGTTAATATTAGGTTAGATTTAGGTTGTGATGTCAGGTGACCAAAATTCAATGTCTCGCCAGCGTCTAAGGACGTTTTTTTGATGCCCAATAACAACATCAAATGACATTGATATTTGGTTGTTTTTAGGTTGTGTTAGGACGTGACCAAAATCCAGTGTTGAGCCAACATCTCAAACCAGCGTCACATTGACGTCAAATACTGACATTTATTCGTCAGGTCCAGAATGGAAAACTATACTGTACTAAATGTATTGTTCATAGTTTGTTCATTTTAGTAAAGAAATTATCTAATGGAACCTTAACGAAAAAAAAATATATAATTTCTTTAAATCTCATCATATACAAAACATAAAGTTACTGTGGATAAATCTTATCTCATAATTAAAATGACTTTCTAAGCATTTTGCCATTTTATCATAAAACATAAAGCAACATCTGTAAACAAACATGCTATGGACAAAACTATATAGTAGTACCTGCAACTGAAAATATCAGTACTTTTTTCACAACTTCTTTTCTGCAATTATCATCTATATAAATGTAATTTTAGGGGATATATGAAGGATACAAGTCTCAATATTAGCACCAACAATATATCCAGCAACATCAAAATTGATTCTGATGAATTTGCCCTGTAACAAATTAAAAATACATGTCAGGTCAGAGCAAAACACAAACTTAAGATCTAACTCTGTGTGATAGCTGTGGAGATTTAGGGCTTACAAATCTGGAAGAGTTATCGTTTTTGACAGTCTTGGCGTTGCCGAAGGCCTCAAGAATAGGGTTTGCTTGCAGTAACTGTCTTTCCAGCTCCCCCTAGGCACAGCAAAAAGAATAGCCCTTCAGTGCAGGAATATTCCTCAAACTCAGCTAAAAGCAGCATCAGCATACTGTATGACTACAGCCAAGCAGCAGACACCTCACACTCTTTCACAAACACACATACACTCTAAATGGAGACTTTCTACTTCTGTTACAATGAGATTACTCCAGACTTTTCATAACCCAAATATTAACTTGGTGCTTCTTAAAGTGTGGGATGAATCTCCTAAAGGAGTGCAGATGCATTGTAAGTGTGTGTGGGTGGATAAACTAGTTCTGAGATCTAGAGGGATCAAGAGGGATTTCTCACAAAAAAGTATATATATATATATATATATATATATATATATATATATATATATATATATATATATATATATATATATATATATATATATATATATATATATATATATATAAATACTTTTTAAGACCCCACGAACACCCTGTATTATTACACTGGGAGATTTCTGAGGACTTTTTGAGACAAAATGTCAAAATATAAAAAGCAAAATTAAACTGATATAAAACGGTTAACAAAAATTTGATAAAAAGCTAAAAGTTCTTTTCCATACCAATTTTTATTTTATTATTTTGCATCTTATAAACGTTTAACAATATCTTTATTGATGAAAATATGGACCACGTTCTAAATTAGCTGACGCTTGGAAACATTTGTCCTTAAATTAAAGCTAGGTCATAAACACACCCACACACACACACACACACACACGCACACACACACACACACGCACACACACACACACACACACACACACACACACACACGCACACACACACACACACACACATGCACACATGCACACACACACACAGTTGAAAGTGCAAACTCATAAAATTTCAGCTCAGCAAAAGCCTTTACCTAAAAAAACATTTATAAACAGGCTAAACAATCTTGATCTAATCTCCGAGGTTTCGATCTCACCCATATAGAGTTAAACGATCTATATAGGTCAAAAAACAGCATAGCAAAGCTTTAATAAGCATACAGCGCCCCCTATAGACCCACATAGGAAGCATTAGAGCTCAACCATACTCACATACTGCACGGTCTGTTAGAATCCACAAAAAAAGAGAGATGGAGTGGTTGTACAGGACACACAGGGGACAAAAACAGAACATACTGATGAACAAAATCATAATGCATGGCTCAGAAAAAAAATCAACACAATGAATAAATCCACAAACAATAATTAGACAGCACACATTATGTGGTTAAAGTGGCAGGACATGAATTAGAACTGCTGTTGTCTGAGCTCCGGATGTTGCCAGTCATGAAGAGAAAAGCGCCCACTCACCCTGTTCACAGCGCTACTGCCACGACCCAGAGAGCGAGTACCATCCATCTTCAACACACAGCAGAGGACAAAGAGGAAGACGAAAGAAGAGCAGAAAGAAACAGCAGGACCCAGGAAAAACAGGAGACATGGAGAGGAGAGCAATGGAAATTAAAATGAAATATTAGAGACAGGAAGCAAATGAAAGAAGATTTTGTGGGGGTGGGGTGGGGGGACAACATTTATTGTTTTGTAGCTCAGGAAACGACGTTAAGGATGGCCCACATCCAGTGTGGGAAAAGTTTGGGATACCTAGCAGAAATGTTGTGTATATACAACACATTAAAGCAGTGTGTCTCAACCACGTTCCTAGAGAACTACCAGCTCTGCACATTCTTCTTAATCAAACACACCTGATTCAGATCAACAGCTCGTTAGCAGAGAATGAATGACTTGTAATGAGTTTGACAGGCAAAGGAGACATCCAAAACATGCAGTACTGGTGGTTCTCCAGGAATGTGTTTGAGAAACACTGCATTAAAGGTCCACTTTTATGTGGTCAGGTTTTAAGTAAAAAGTATTTTTTGTTAAATTCATTTTTATATCAATTTTTTAGGGGTTTTTCACCTTTAATTGGAAAGGACAGTGGAGGTTACAGACAGGAAAGTATTGGGAGCAGAGAGAGGGGAAGGGTTGGCAAAGGACCATGGTGCTATATGTCGGCGCACTTAACCACAAGTCTATTGGCCCCGACTTTTTTAAAATTCTATTTCTTGCCTATTTGAAATTAGAATTTTTATAGCATTAACTTTTATTGTTGCTTCAAACAATGTATCAAATTTTAATTCTTTTTTAGACATCACAATACCTTAAAAAATGAAATTAATATTTGATGGTATAAACTTGATTTGCAACCAGGGGTGGATTTACCCAATAAGCGAGATAAGCAGTTGCTTAGGGCCCCAGGAAATCTGGGAGCCCTCAATAAATACCTAGAAGTATAAATTATACCTATCAATTATATTTAGCACTGTTTTGGTGTATGGAAGGGTCTAACACAGTGGTTCTCAAACTGTGGTACGTGGGCTTCCTTCTAGTGGTACGTGGAGAAATACTGAACAATGAAAAAAAATAATAATAACACACTTTTAACCCTTTAACGCGAACAATCACACTGATGTGATCAGCACCAGCTGTTCCCTGAAGTGTACGATCACATCGGTGTGCGTAGAATATTTACTTTAGTTAATTGCGTCATCAGATGCTAAAAATCTACCCGCTTTGGCACAGAGCCAGAGAAATAGGCGCAGCACTTGCGGAGCAGATACACGCTAGAGAAGCGTTTTTCCAGACCAGTGCTGTTGTGTTGGCATTTCAGTTACTGAAAACTCAGGAATAACCCCATGCTGCGTCACTGGCAAAATAATTATCACAAATGTGTTAAAGGTGTGTTCTTAGTTGTGTAAAACAATGTGTGTTTTTAATATATATAGTAGTTTGTTTTGTAAAGCAGCGTGGCTTTCGCTTAACTTGTTACCTCAGATTTAAGCTAATTTATCTGGACGTGATTCAAATGTCTCGAGACACAGAACAAAAACTCAAGCAACTTTGCCATGTTTGAAGCTTGGAGCTAGAATATAGCCTAATTAAAGTTAGTCTCTGTGTGCGGTTAACACAAACTCCACAGTCCACTTAGGATGAGATCTCAAATCACGGACATTCTGCACATATGAATGGATAAATCACGTATGAATTGGTCAAGCAGTGTTTTTCTGCATATAATCACTCACTTTTCTGACACACGTACTGTAAAAACTATACACATACTTCAAAGACAAATACATATACATATACAAATATGTCATGTGTACATGCAACACATATTTTAAAATTGATAAAAAATTATTTATATATGAATATTATAACATATATATTCTTTTTACTTTAAGAACAGCCTACCATTTTTAAATAACTGTTAAAAGCACATTTTAAACGTTGACTTCTCATTTTGTTTGTTTTTTTCTCTATAAGCACAGAACAGTGTAAATGTTCAAACTATTTATAATGTTTAAAGTGGCTGACAATAATAAATATTCTTGATAATAGGAATTTTTCTGCCTCATCATTATGGTGGTATATGGAGAGACATTTTTAATAATATGAATAACAATTAATGAAGCATGTCCCATGCTGCAATGGTCAATTTAGATTTTACTGCAATCTAGATTCAGGAGGTATGAATCTGGAGAAATTTAGAGCGTTTAACCATTTTACACCCATTATTATTTTTCATAATCATGAAAGCCAAAATTCAAACTAAATTTTGATTAATTGCACAGCCTTGGATGATAATATTATGGTGGACTTCAAGCGAACTTGACCTTAAAAATGTGACTCTTTGAAAGGTAGCTACATGTGTCCACATCTTGTACAGTGAGGGAGGACTGGAAAATGTCCTTGTTTTAGAAATTTCCTTGCTTCACAGATCCAAACACAATTACAGCTGTCATTAACAGCATGAATAGGCCCAGCCAATCACACTGTCCTTATGTGTTTGTGGGAGGGAGGACCCGAGAAGAGAATGTGATTTAACCCTTTCTGAATGTTACTAAGGGTTGACGGAGCATTATTTTATATAGAAGGTGATTCAGTTATCGGTGGGGACATTTCAGAAATTTCTGGATATTGGTGAGGACATATCCCCTCCTTCCAAGACAAATCTTGCATGGAGCAGTCCAGCAGTCAAATCAGGTAAAGGTTTTGTTTTAATAACAAAATAGTTTATTTACTATTTTTAGTTGTGAAATAATTTTAAGGAAATAAATCATTTAAAATGTAGAGATTGCAATACGAGAAACATATAACAGGAGAGAGAGAGAAAAAAAAACACCAATTTGAATAAATAGAAAATAAATAAAAGTACAAAGGGTGCATTTAAGACTGTTTGGCCCCTTGGCTGGAATAGCTTAGTTCCCGCAAATCAATAAATCCACCCCTGTTTGTAACAAAACAATTGAAAACACTATGCTGACCAACTGTCATCTTTAAAAAAAAAAATATTGAAATTTAACAAATGATATCAGACCTTAATGGGAAATTTAAAAATAGTAGTAAATATATTACCTAATGAACATAGTAATAAAGACACAAAGAATTTTATGTACACTTTTAAAAAAAAAGTTAAGGAAACTCAAACTATTTGAGGAAACCGATTGCAACAAACCATTTAAGTTCAAAAACTAATCCTAATGAGTTAAAAAAAAACTAATCTATATGAGTACTGTGAACTTACTCCATTTAAGTTGAAGTAATGAGATATTTAATTAACTTATTACCTTCAACACTGAGTTTAAAACTCTTTTCAAATGTGTAAAATTAACTTTTGGTCAATTTTAAGTTAACTACACTCATTTCACTTGATCAAGTTGACTGTTGGGTTTTACAGTGTATTCTCTAAATGTTTTCCTTATTTGTACGATGGCATGATACTTCAATTAGCATAAATTGTAGTAAAATATTAGTATATTTTGATATTACAATTTCAATCATATATGTGCTGAGTTTTTTTTTTTTTTTTTTTGCAATTTAATACAGTAATTACTTAATAAAATAATTTTTTAATTACAATAATGACACAATTACATAATTACAGAAACTTATTATAAAATTGTATTTATTGCTATTGCATTGTGTATAAATTTTTTCTTATTTATCTAAGATACATTAATCCCATTTTTTGCTGAGAACTGTAACAGATGCTTCAATTATCATAAAACGAGTGAGAGAGAGAAGCAATAACTTGATATATTAATAAACATATGCAGGCTAGTTTTTAAAAAGCTGAAATAGTTGCTTATTTTGCACCCAAAAGTTTTGTCTCCCATAAGACTCCAGTCCTCACCTGTACAACAGTGTCTTTGGGTCGCCCCAGAGTACCAGACTTGTGTGAAGACGCCACATGTGCCAAATACTGAATCACTTTTTTGGTGTTTTCTGTTTTTCCTGCACCGGATTCCCCTCTGCACACACATATACACAAACAGAACAAATAAATGACCTTCTGCTATTAAACGCATTCAGACTATTTTCAGAGTTCTTCAAACAAATACTGGCGGGTGATTTAAAAGACTGAGCTGGAATCAAATTTGGAACAAAATTAGACACGTGCTAATAAAAGTCAGGAAAAGTATACAATGGGCACAGGCAGTGGAAACTTACGTGCAGAGAATAGACTGATCTTCTCGGTCTGTGAGGAAAAAACAAAACAGAAAGAGAAAGGACATTAGAATGACCAATCAACAATTACAGTGATAGATCTGAACCATTAAATGAATAGAATTTTTAATGTGATTGATTTACAATTTCTAAATCTTAAACATTGGAGATAAAACAAACTAATGCAATACACATGCTTTGACAATAATCATTTTATTGCAACATTTTATTGCATTTATTTATACTGGGTATATACACTGATAAACAAATATTCCTTGAACCAACCTAAAATAATTACTGTCATTTGTTACAGGTAATATTTTACATTTTTCTCAAAGCAAAATTTACCTAGGTTTAAACTTTATAACTAAATGTAACCTAAATCAATAATATTTATTTTGGTCAAAAAAAAAGCAAAATAAAAGTTTTCTATAAAGACACTGTTTTCTTTTTTTTTTCTTTACTTTGGAACAACAAAGATTTTATTATGATTATTATTGTATTATCTTTTATACCCTTGCAAAGTATAATTTTACTTTGGACCAACCTAAAAAAAATTACTGTCATTTGTTACAGCTAAATTTATAAATTTCCTCTCAAATACAGTTTTGACTTAGTTGAAACTGAAAAATGAAATTTAATATTAATCAAAATATTTATTTTGCCCAAGAAAACAAAATACATTCACTCAAAAGTAAAATATTGTTTTTATAGACCATAAATTAATTGAAATACTATGGTTCAATTTAAAAGTTTTCAAGTAAAATCGTACTTGGGACTAAATAATAATACATGCATATCACATTAGACTGTGCTATTGATAGTTATTTTATTTTTAATAATGAGGTAAAATCCGACCTAAATTCAACCAAATATCAACGCCTAATCATGTTACACCATGACGTTGTGTGGACTTTACCACTATGACATCTATCAGATGTTGGATTTTGGGTCACTTTCCAACGCAACCTAAAATCAACCAAATTTCAACGTAATAGGGATACTCTGATCAATCAGTTTCAGCCGATAATCACATTTAATGACTCCATCGGTATTCGCTGATGTGGCCGATCTCATGAACCGATTGTATCGACATGTTGAATTCTGCATCATTTGCAATGCTTCCAAATGGCTCTGTTAGTCATTTTTCTTTCCAATTTTATTTTTATCGGTGCTCTCTATTATTTCTTTTAAAGCTACTTCTTACCATGACATGTTCACACCTAAATGGTTATGAGACGTGTTTAAGGGATTATATGCAGCATCCTTCCTCTATTCTCTTAGGTAAGGTGAGATCTTTACTTAAGTGTCATAGAGGGAAAATGTGCTTTATGCATTATAAAGCTTAAAGCATCAGAATCGAAACTCGGTATCGGCCGATCACTATGACAAGTAATCAGTTTTAGGTATCGTTGCAAAAATCCTGATTGGAGCATCCCTAGTAGCAAATCACAGTATTATGATACTGGACGTACAGTCACTATTGTCAACAACAAAAGATATGTTCACTTTATCCTCCATAATAGACAGGAAGCCTATTCATTTAGCTATTTTAAGTATGCTTGTTTAAATGATTGGCTGCACTTCAGTTATTTACATTAAGTGTACCTACTGTTCACAAACAAACACGGACACACCTACAGTACGCCATTTCTACAGTAGTCATCAAACCCTCTTGTCCAAGTCATCAAATTAATTAAAGTGCTAAAATTGTTTACATGTCTATCTGCTATTGTGTAGCATTTGCTGCTGTGTTTACTTCTGTTAAATGACTGAGTGGAACAGGTACAGCTGGTGAAAATGGGAACTAAATAACTAGCATATTTATGGTTCACATACGCATAATGAAAAAGGTGTAAAGAGTTACATTTAAGCAGTGTAAGGACACAAAAAGATATTTGTTTAAATTAATACATTTTAATGGGAGACTTTAAATGAATATTAAATTAAACAAATTAGAGATAAATTGTCTACTATCTGTATAAGCTGTATACTTGTGTTAAAAATTAAATTAAATTAAATTAAATTAAATTAAATTAAATTAAATTAA